>NW_021634005.1:0-33992 GCF_004799145.2 Neltuma alba
GAGTCTATAAATAAAAAGCTATGTAATGTATATTTTGATGATCTAAATGAATAAGAATACACTCCTCTTTTTCTCAATTTTCTCTTATCTTACTTATTTTTTTTATTCTAAATCTCACTTAATCTCATTTTCATAGCAATGAGTGGTTTTCTTTCGCTTTTTTAAGAAATTCCGACCTCTCATACCGTCCTCACTTTTTTGGGCAATACGGTCATAGATTACACGTTTTACAGTGTTATGTCCCCCCCCCCCCAAAAAAAAAAAACCCTTATGCGCCTTTCAGTGGATAAAATATTAAAATATGAATTGGTCTCATCATTTTTATTTCTAATATTTTCTTTTGTTTTCGCTTACCTTAAAATTCCAGCAATTCTTGAATTTTCTATGCTGCTGAAAAGTATTACTACCTCCATCCTAAATATAAAAACTAATTAAAAATTTAATTAACTTTAAATACAAAATCTCAATTTATTTTTTTTATATTTATTTTTTTCACATTAGTCTTCCTGATAATCATGTTAAATGATTTTTATTCTAATACACATTAATGAAAATATTTCAGAAAAGACAACACCTATATGACAAATAATTAACATAATTAATTTTTTAATATTTTAAAATTAGTTATCTAAATATTATATTTTTAAGCATAGATACAGAAGAAGATGGATTGATCTTGCCAACTTGATATAAAAGACCTAAGCATTTTTTTCAGCGAAAAACGTAAAATACGCCCATGTAATTATCACCCGCACACACTGACACACACACATGCATTCTCATGATCACAACACTTATACTTTTAATTAATAAGACAAAACTAACTAAATTAGATGGATAAAAAAATTAGTTAAAAATGATACATGTGTAAAAAAAAAAAAATGTAACTCATTTTTCAGAAACACTCTTATTCACAGAGAGTGAAAAGGTGAGCGTGAATAATGCAATAAGACTAACTAATAACCAAAAAGGAAAAAAATAAAAATATTAAAATTTCAGACAAGTTATTATTATTTCTAGGAAAATTATCTTATATATGAGATTCAATGGAAGTATTAAATTTTATGATAACAAGGATATCATTTGGTTGAATAAAAAAGCGTTGCGAAGTTGTAGGGTGCTTTTAATCAATTCCTAATTTTACCGTTTGAGCGGAGAAATAAAAAAATAATGAAATTAAATAATACTATTTGCTTTTAAAAAAATAATATATTTTTGAAGGGTCTAATTATCATCCCAAACAAGTATGAATAAGACTTTGTAGAACGAAGGTAGGAGGAAGGAAGCGATGTGAGTACGTGGCACGTGGGAACTATCATATGAAGGTACTGAAATTGGGCAAACGCAGAACACGCCAAGCGCAAATAAATGTACCAATGCCTTGAAAGGAACAGTTCTGGTTTCCTTTCTACGTGGGGGGATGAGAATTAAAATATACAAACAAAATATCATTCTATCTTTATTATATTACGACTTAAAAATAATTAAAATTAGTTAAAAATAATTAATATGTAACAAATATAATTTTTTTAAATATATCCATATATAAACAGGTAGATATGATGGAGTAATAGTGAAATAAATGAAGAAAGATAATGTATTAAATGCATTAAATTAGGAGTAAAATAAGTACTAATGTATTAAATTTTCAGAAAAAACTAAAAAAAAAGTCTTATAAAAAAAGGACAAACATATTCAAAAAATTAAATCTTATAATAAGAGACGGAGGGAGTAATACTCTTTTGTCTCTGCTAAATATACTAAATACTAAATATAAGATTTACTTTATAGTGTAATTTATACTATAAAGTGTATCTTATATTTAGTACCGAAAGAATACTACTCTTGTTTAAAGAGTTAGTTAGATGTTCAATTTAATCCTAAATAAATATTCTTTTAATCCTATTTATAGAATAGAAAAAAGATATTTTTTGGTCCCATTTATAGGGTAATAAAAGAAATTTTTTTATATAGATGTAAAATTTTACTCTTAATTTATTATTGTGTTGATTTTATTTATATGAGATATTATCTATATATTAAATAAAGATAAATTAAAAAGTTGCTAAATTTTACAAGAGAGTTGATCATGTTTAAAGTTTTTCTTGGTCTATATGAAATATGTTGAAAGTAACTTATAAATGAGATCATAGGAGTATACTCCTCTAGTCCTATTTATAAGGTAGAGAAAGAAGACTTTTTTTATCCTATTTATAGGGCATTAAGAGAAATTTTTTATATAGATGTATAATTTTATACTTTATTTATTATTACGTTGACTTTGTTTATATAAGGTATAATGTATATTAAATAGAAATAAAGTTAAAAAGTTGTTGAATTTTAAATAAGAGTTAATGAAGTTTAAAGTTTTTTTTTATCTGTGTCAAACATACTGGAAATGACTTATAAATAGGATCAGAAGAGTAAAATTCTAATTAGCCTTATCTGACATATTTATTTTTTTTTCAAAATAGGATTTTTAATTCACATTATTAACAAAATTATTTTTAAAAAAATAATATTATTTATTATAAATATTATCTTAACTAATTTTTTAAATATTAATAAATTAGTTATCTTCCTCCACGTGATAAACAAGTTTTGGCCCAATCTCATCGTACCACTGGGACCCACATGTGACCCGCTAATTTAATGTCTCTGAAACTCATGGGTTCTTCGACACAATTTCTTATGCTGACTGAAACCTCTGATGACTCTGATGAGATACAATCCCAGATTAATCACTTGGATTAATAAAAAACAACTTAATCAGTGGCCTCCAACAACAAGCAATCACGTCATCATCATTCAATGCGAATCTTAATTAGCTATTAATTCACGTTTTCACATAGTATGAAATAAAGTAATCACATGTGAACACGTTTATTGTTAATCTTAAATCCGAAAATTAATTGGCAAACAAACACAGTGAATACCATACGATCCTGCACGTCTCAGCCCTCTCAATTTATCCGCGCACATTTTAATTTCTTCCCCATATTTTTTAATGAAAAAGCAGACCGTGTTTTCTTCTTCTTTCTGCTGAATCTCATCCTCTCTTAAAACTTGAAAAAAAAAAAAAAAGAAGTTCAGATTTAATATTTTATAAAACTATCATTATAATATTTTATGAATTATTTTTAAATATATTTTCATAATGCAATTTTGAACCGTGCATCTCAAACTTTAATAGTTTAATTTTATATTGTTTATAATTATAATTTTAAAAAATTAAATCTAAATCATCCACTCTTTATTTAGATATGGATGTGAGATTTTGGAAAAAAAAAAAAAGCAGAGAGAGGAAAATGAGAGAACCTAAAATTATAAATGAGATCAAACTCATATATTGGATTAAACCCGTGACATCTCCCTTATAAAAAAGTTTCCATGTTACTAACCACATAACTACTAATAAAATGAGAGCGATGGGATGCCTATCTTCGTCCATGTAATGACAAATGACCATGCACATGAGTAGATATCCATAATGGACACTAATCATTTAAAATGACACATTGTATGATATGGGTTGGAGGGGATTCCTATAACAAACATGAGTCATTTTAAAATAAAAATGGGAATATTTTTCAAAATATAACTTCTCATTCTTTTTCTTTTTCTAATGTTTTCTCTCGTCTATTCAAATAAAAGGAGTAATAATATTATCACTCCAATTTTCCTTTTTTCCAACTTTTTCTCTCATCTAAATGGAACATAACGGCTCAAGGTTACAAATATAATAGGGTAACAAGGGGATCAAATTCATAACCTTCTACTCATACAATACCATGGGGTCAAATGAGAGCGATGTGATACCTATCCTCGTCCAATGTGAATAACAAACGACAGTATGAATGGGGTATATTGCTATAACGAAAGTAGGATTCATTTTACGTATTGTGATGGATGGAGCGGCTGAGATCTCATTTTAAGGTAAAAATGAGAATGTTTATCAAAATACTATCTCCAATCTTTAATATAAGACCCTGTTTGATTTTTATTTTAATCCTAAATATAAGACCTCAATCCACCTTATCTCTTATATTTACTTAATTTTTTTCCAAGATAGTCCTTCTAATAATTATAATTCTAGTTAATACACTTGATTAGTAAGGATATTTTAGAAAAGATAATACCTATTTAGGACAAATAACTAACTCAACTTACTTTCTTAATCTCCTCAAATTAGTCAACTGGCTCTTATAATTAAGACCGAAGGTAGTATATAATTGCACTTTCATTTTCCATTGAGTGGAGGCTCCAAATTGACTATGTCAGCAGTTCTTAAAGGGCCCCAGAAGCATAAGATTCATGCACAAGGCAAAAGATAGAAGTGGGAAAAGGAAAGCAGAAAAGATGATGAAATATTATTATATTCATGTGTAATCTAGAAACTAAATCAGAATCAGAATCAGGTCTCCCACTCAGCTGCCTCATCCTTTACTTATTTTCTTTTCATTTGTCTTGTTTTAAACATGTTGTCTAAATTTATTAGATTAGAAGTTAAAAGACATATTGCATATGCAGCTCTGGAAGGGCAGAATTGAATAAGATATTGGTCTAAGGGTGGAAAAGTTACTCGCCCTAATAATGAATATTTGGGCCTGAGCTTCAGAAATAACAATAATTTTTTCTTGATACAACAATATAAGAAAATCTTTGGAGGACTTGTTTACGATATTTTATTACAATTTTTTTTCACTTTCTATTAGTAACCAGTGAACTACAAAAATGAGGATATTTTTGGAAAGAAATTCACATTCCTAACAAATTTGTTGATTTTAACTATTATCTATAGTTTTTAATATAAAAATCTACTTAAGTAGATCAAGAAAGTCAAATAAAATAGTTAATGGCATAAATGTAACATAATCTACTTAAAATACTTCTATATAACATTAAATTTTATATCAATTTATAAATTCCTTAAATTAGTTCAAAAAAATAATAAATACAAAAGTTGAAATGGATTATATCTTATTAATTTTGATGAATTACTTATTTGTTTCTTATAAAAAGAATGGAAGAGGGTAAATCATCGGTCAATTGTAATACATATTCATTGATTTTCGACATGAAATGGCATACAATTTAATTGCGTTTGACACAAGGACAAAGCGTACTATATTTGTTTATTCTCCATGAACGAAGAATAACCCACAAGAATCAAACCGTATGGCTAAAGCGGCCAAATTGCTTCAATATTTTTGGACCAAAAAAAAATTGACTAAATATTTGGAATCTTCGCTGGCTTAACCATACTTGATGATTCGGTACAAAATGGGGAAAAGAAAAAGAAAAAGCAAAAAAAATAAAAAATAAAATAAAAGGCTCTATCCCATAAACAAAAAACATCTTTCCAAACATTGTACAGTTTCGTATGGATTACCTGGGCATATGGCAAACACCATATGAAATTTAATGAAGAAAAGTAAAGATGAAATGAATTTTGGTTCTCCAGTAGGGATACGGTGCAGAACAGCGCATAAGTAACGGTTCCACAAATGTCGATTACGCATATCAGAAAAGAATTTATGTTAAGAGGCCCAAAAATAAACCACTGATCAATGTCCAAACCTTCACGGCTTCACCACAAGTAGATAAAATAGGGAAGATGATAAAATACATGTATACGAGTAATGAATGACCATCGTAGTGTCAAGAAATCGATCGCTCATGTGAAAGTCATACCGAGTGCATATGTCAACCTTTTCCGTTAATTCTCGAGTCCAAGTTCATCAGACTCTTTGAAGCTTAGCCACCTCCAGATTTGAGCGCATTACTCAACCTACGCACACAGGCAGCTCATACATTAACACCACGAGATAACAAGCCAAAAAGTGCAACCAGAAAAAGGAAAGAAAGAAGCAACAGAAGGGAAAATAAATAAATAAAGCAAATTAAGTCATTGACATATCTTTCTTCAAGTTGACATTTCCATTTATCTTACAAAACGATTTTTATTTTTTATCGTCCTTAAATTCAACAAACCACCCTAATGGTACTTACTCCTCTCATTTAAGACAGACTACTTTCATTTGATATGCTCCCTGCAAGCGCTACGATATTTTCTGAAGAAGGTAAACTTGCCCTTACATTTTCTGCCAGGGAAATGTATGTTATCCATAAACCATTTGTTTCATCTATAAGCAAATTGTATTTGAATACTCCTTCAAGATGCCAATTACAGTACTTTCAACGGGGTGGTACAAGACATATTACCAGGTATCTCATTCCATTCATAATTCCAAATTCAACTCATAGAAGGACTCAGACTTGTAGACTAAATTCTATCAATTGTATCTTACAAGTTCAAAACAGGTTGTACTTAATGCAAGTTACAAACTATTGTTGGTTAAAAAGAAGGAAAAAAAAATCAAAACAGATAGTACTCCCTCCGTTCCTTATTATAAGAGACATTTGATGCTTATGGTATGTTCCTATATATAAGAGATACTTACATGTTGTCTCTATTTTTTTGTGTTACTATTTTACCCATATTTATTATCTCCAACTCACACTCTCTCTCCCTCCCACTTCTCTTTCTTTTAATAATTTAATTATTCTCTCTCATGCTCTCTCTCTATTAATGAGGGCGTTTTTGGAAAAAATTATACTTTTTACACATTAATTCTTCTTAACTAATTTTAACTGTTTTTTTTATCAACGTACTTCGATTATTTGTCTCTTATAATAAGGTACGGAGGGAGTATTACTTAAGTTTATTGGACTTACCAATCCAGGCCCTCAAAAAGCCCTTCACCTTTTATGGCAGAAGCTTTAAAAATAGACCATTGGCGGTTTTTGATCTTGTGTAATTCTAAAGCCTCAGTCACTGCAGCAGCATCAAGGGCACCGGGAAGGTCCTGTACAGGGAGAGAAAATTAGAAAAGAAAATAAGAATTTAATAGAAATATATTTTTAACAAAGCAAGGATTTTCACCAATACTATCAGCTTTCTAACCCATTTAAATGTTTTCTATGTTCCTTGGATAGCAGAGTTGTACAAGCTAAGACCAAGATGAAGTTCAGACCTGTTTGTTGGCAAAAATGAGAACAACTGCACCTTTTAGTTCTTCCTCCTGACAAAAATGATCCCATAAAGTGATTAGTCATACTTCAATAAGCTTGTAAATTGCAACCACAAGCAACCTAACCAGTCACGTAGACTAGTGGGAAAGGACGCCAGGAAACAAGAAAAAAATATATCCCAACATAGGAATTATAATCCACAATTATGTCCAAAGAGTATCCACTAAAAAATGTATGAATTTACATTTTCACATTAACTTAAAGATGATATTGACCAGTGCGGTGAATGTAATTGTGTACCGGTATTGCATTTCTCAGCTACACAAACTAAGCACCATAGCACTCAATATTGCCAAGCTGAAATTACTCATGCAGTACTGTTATTTGCTTGATAGTCTTTCAACCAAGAACGAGCACTCCTTCGTGATAGTCGCTAATGTTAAATAGAATAAATAAAAGTGATAAGCAGGACAGTAACACATGTTACAGGGGGAAATACTGCTATAAGACTCCTCCAAGCTTAGATGCATAATGTGATAGTTGAAGAAGAAGTTGATATTAGTGCTTGAAATTTCTCATTCTAATTGTTAATACATGTCTTGGGATTGCTAACCTACTCATTGATGCAGTAAAGGTAACAATCTCTACATTTGAAGTTAGAACTCATTACCCATATTTTTCCATATAAGAGGGGGATAAACTCATTACCCATTTTTTCCATATAAAAGGGGGCACAAAGTTTGATGATAACTCTTGAACACTGTTATTAGAAAAAATATAAATATTCTTTTTGCAAACTCTCTATCTCATATCATACCACATGATGCTCTGCTAAGATCCTTACCAGTGATCTCTCCAACACTTCAAATGTAAATGACTAAATTACTAATAGAAGTCATGTATATCATATTTGGGTAACAATGTTAATCAAGCACACAAATCAATTAATAATATCCTTGAGCTCTTGTCAGAAATAGACTCAACCAGAAAATCCCACGTCAATTACTACAGAGCTTCTTAGTACAAAAACAGAATCCCATTCTTATGCTCGTACCATGGCCCAGTTTGGTTGCTATTTGCCTTCATGCACAAAGATTAAGCAAGCATTAGACGGGAGGGGAAAGAAGAAACTAAGAAATTGGTTTTGGTAATTTTTCTTTTCTTTTCCCCTCTTTTTTTTTTGGGGGGGGGGGGTTGGGGGGGGGGTTGGAGGGGAGAAGGGGGGAAAAGAAAGAGCCTATGTCAGAGTGGGAGAGAGAATACATGGTAATGCACAATAATTTTTTTTCTTTTTTAACCACCTAAAGTATGACAAATTATAACGAAAATGTCTAGAAAAATTACTTGGATACGCAATGTTTGTTTTGTTTTACCATAAAAGTCAGGCGTGCATGTAGGCATGCACATACGGATGCACCCACAACTCCTATTCATGCTTGTTAGACTCTATTTCCACTTGTTGGCATCCTAAAATTCTTGGGAAGAACCAATCGGATATGCGCTGTTAATGAGACATGATTCTCTGGCCCAATCATGATTGTATATCGTGGTTGGAACCGAAGTGTTTTGTTTCCCTTTTTTATTCCTGTTTCATCAGGCTTTATGTAGCATGTTTATTATTCTTTTTTAAGTTGAGGATTGATTAGGTCAACTTTTGTGGCTTGCTCGTCTATGTGTTGCAACTTGTGTTTTGGAGAAAGAAGTTTCATGGTGAAATTCTTCCTGGTAAAAGCGCATTTTCAACAACGTTGAACCATTCTCATTGAGCACCACACCGAACACTTCATAGTTACATATTACTCAATGTGAAACTTAGATGTCCCATACTAAGCACCAAGTCACGAGCATAGAACTGCCCCTCAAGAGATGATGTCTTAGCGCAACTCTTCACTCTAGCTTCTTGTTGATCACCTCCATTATAAAGTGCCAATGACTAACCAGCTCTGAAATCAACTGGTAGACTCAAGGAGGCGACAGTAACACACTGTCTCAAGGAGTGAAAAATCATCTCAAGAACTACTCCAAACATTCCATAATACTTGATGTGTAACTTAGGCACTCCATTCCGCCCAATTCCTATTATGTTCCTTTTTTATTTCATATTTCCTGAGACTATGTATTACAGCATGTTTATTTCACACTCAACGTGCTCTACTATCCTTTAATAGGAATTGGGCGGGATGGAATGCCAAAATTCCACATCAAGTATTATGGAATATTTGTTCCGGTTCTTAAGAAGATGATTTTTTTTACTCCTTGAGACAGTGTGTTGCCATCACCTTTAAGCATGTTATTTCATGTTTCCTTTTTAATTATATGTTTATTTCCTTTTATGGTAAAGTTGATCATTTAATTTTCTGTCGTCTACCACCGCTACGTATCATAGCATCTGTTTTGGTATAAAATAAGAATTTCAGCGTCTTCAACACTAATAAACACATAGAGACAGCTACTTTTGTGCACTACGAATATCTACTTCCATGAACTACAAATTTTCCAGAATTCTTAAGCCCATTAGCACTAAATACTGATAAGAAGATTGAAGGCAAGAGTTGACATCATAGAGAAATGCTGCACGTGTGGAACATAAACCAAGTATAGCATACCTCAAGAACTGCATGAAATTCTTCTTTAGCTATCACCAGTCTGTCAGTGTCACTTGAATCAACAACATAGATTATTGCTTGAGTATTTGGAAAGTAGCACCTCCAATATGGCCTATGCAATGGAAATCAAAGAAAGTTGTAACACATTAAAATAATAGAAAGTTCACTTTCAACAATCAAGAGCTTAGGAATAAAAGACCGCATGCAAACGTGTAAAAGATAAATTTTCTCTGGTATGTTGTTAACCCATTCATAACTCAAATTAAATCCGCAATGCGTTTCAGTATTAATTGTAGGCTTGTTTTAAATTTTCTGCTACTTTAATTTCAAAAAGGGTTAGTCTACAATTCCAATGAAATTATAAATGTGTGACATTGGGTCGTAAACCAAAGTTTCTTCCTCTTTCTTGTTCATACATATAATCTTGAAGAGTAAATTACATTAGCCCTGCCCAGAAATTTCTAAGCAAACTCCTTTGGTTTCAGAATCTTAATCTTCCGTGTTATAAGATTACCAACAGACCTTATACCTCTTCCAAAATGTCCAAGCTACTCCAGCCTACAGGCCTGAGACACTGGAAGAATCGTGAATTGAGTTTTGAAGGTTTACTTAGGAGGTGTTTGGAACACCCCATAATCACTTTTCAGAAGCACTTTTTCGCAGATCAAGACAAACTCCTCCACATATTTACTTCGTATACCGTAAAAGCACTTCTGAAAGTATGGCTTTGTTCTTACCCAAACACCCTCTTAATTTCTGATCAGGCCCCAATAATTTGAAAGTTCTTAATTGGTCAATTATAGTCATAAAATTTTTTAATTTGGTTCCCTTTCATCAAAACTACGTCCCAGGGCAGTGAAAATGGTGGTTGGTTTAGTACATCTCTAGAAGCTGTATCCACCTCACTCTTGACTCTAATTGCACATCTCTGACCATCAAAATGCAAAATGGTGTTTCACCATATTCAGCTGCTAATATTTGAAACCATTGAGGGTGAGGATAGAGGTTTTATAAGCCTTTGGGGAATTGGACGTATTTACTTTAGTGTTAACTACATTGACAACAGTGAGCATAACCTACCATTCCTTCCATTTTGAAATGCTTTCCTTCATTTATTATTCATTTGTTTAGATATTTACATTGCAGGAAGCATACATGTTTATTGCCGCATAAGGATTCATCTGATCTATCCCAGCAAAATGAGCTTTAGTTCAGTATTCAGATAATGCCAACATCATTGACCACAACCAACACATATACTGACATCATAATAATGCCGGGACCAACCAAACAATAGATTGATGAGTGATAATCTTGTTTATTTAAAGTTACTGCTTGGTAAGAATATATAGTAGGTCTGAATATCTTACATGTTTCATTAAAACCTAATTTTTCCTAAAATTGTTTGTTTATTGTATTGCCCAGTGATCAGGAACAACCTTACAGCCCCTCATGTCTTTTATCTCAATCAAAGAAGTTGCATCGTGTATTGTATAATATCATAGCAATGAATGTGAATAAATTGTAAAATCCTCTAAAATAACTTCACGTACTAACCCAGAGTCACAACAATATGTCAGTTGGGCATGATTATAGTACATAAAATGAAAAGGAAAAAGAAAAAGAGCACAGCAGTATAGAGTGGAAACAAATCTCAAAGCTTACAAACTATTATCTTATAAGAGGGAGGGGCAAAAAAACCCAAGAAGAAGAAGACGAAGCAGGGATATGAAAAGAAAAACAAATCTTAAATCAATATATTTAAACAAATCTAAAGCCAAGTGTTACCTGATACTTGTTTGCCCACCTGTTTCAACAAAGATACACTATCAGTATAAGAAATTGAAATAACTGCTATTTGATTAAAACATGTTAATTTCCCAGCAATTGCAAGCTCACAAATTGGGAAGGATAAAATATAACAAATGGAGGTACAAACGTCCCTAAACCGACTCAGAGAGGGGGTTTATTTCCTCAGTGCATAGATGCAAGAAAATCCTCAAGGATCAACATGAATCAAGATAGAAATGTGCCAAAATGACTCCTTTAACATTCAAAGGTGGCAGCACATATGCACAAAAGTGCGCATAAACATCATAGAAAGAGAGCAAAATTATCTCATCTTCTCACTGTATTTGGTGCTAAACTTGTGAGCTTTAATTTAAGAGCAGAAAAGATTTTGCGGCGAACATGGGTCCCTGTGTGCTTGCTTGAATTAACCACATACAGAGAAATGCCATACAAATGTGATATAGTCAATTAGGTAAAGAAATACCAGGAGATTTCATTAGGATACAAATTTAGGAGCTAGAAAACCATATGACTTATTCATTGTGTTAACCATTCATTTAGACGTTAAGATACATATGTGAACATGTAGTAACTGAGGGATCACTGGTTAAATGATGTAAAGATGTCAGAGCAATTGTAATTTCCACAACTTTCCGTTATCAACCAATGATATTAGATTATCTCTTTTATTTTAAATACGTGTTGTATGACAATTGCAATGAAATTAGATGCCACCACAGAATATACACAAAACTAGGTCTAGGTAGAGTGCTTACCTAAATCCCAAACTTGAAACTTAATGTTGTTATATTGCACTGTTTCAACGTTAAACCCAATTGCTGCATCCAATCATTAAATCAATCAGTCGTTTACCATAAAGGAAATATCAAAGAGCATAAACACGTTAGTGCTGTAAACACTTCAAGTGTGCAGTATGCAGTGCACACATCCAAATGTTCACACCAAAATTCAGATTCAGAAATGTTCCAATATCTTGAACAATGAAATATGAGGAACACAATATAATCACACGATATTCCCAACAGAGTGATTTGCCTTATACAAAATGACTTCCAAGAAGATCCAACGGCGACCAAAACAGCAGAAGTTAAGAGTCAAAATTATATAGCCTGCTATCTTCACAGAAGCTCTAGCAGATCAGCAATAAATGAAAACTATTAAACACACAGGATGGAGATGATTAGATTTGATAATCATAAAACAAGAAAGGGTGCCAACTTGGTATGGTGGAGACAACTTCGCCCATTTGAAGCCGATCTGAAAAGGTATGACAGCAATAACAATAAAAAAAAGGTCAATATTCTTGAAACGAAGACAGAAAGGTTTGATCATGGTAAGCAGAGAGTTTGGATGCATACAGAGAATTGTGGTTTTTCCTGCATTGTCGAGGCCAAGAACAAGGATTCTAGCTTCCTTGTTACCGAAGAGGGAAGAAAACAATCTGGTGAACACTAAACCCATGCTGTGATTGCGCCGAGAAGGACAAGCAGAGTGCACTTACTGCATCAATAGTAATCAAATCAGAAGAAGAAACTCTGATTTACGAGAAAACCAAGATCAGATCTCAAAGCAGGACCCTGACGTTCCCGCAAAAACCACGGATATGAATGAATGTCAATGTCAGTGTGAGTCTGAAGTGCGCTTCAAAACGTGTACGCATGCGTCTGCGTGCCTGAGAAGGACGGGAGCGCCGGTGATTGAATTTTGAAAGCAGAAACACTCCAGAGGAGAGGAAGATAGAAAGCGAGAGGAGGACCGAGTGACGACCTTGCTCCCTCAAAAAAATCGAATCAGAAAAATGGAATGGGAAGCTACCCAGTGACGAGGACCATGACTAAGCACAGGGGATGTCTCATTTTTCCCCCTTTTTCTGCCTGAATTTTTTTTCAGGGAGAATATTATTTTTTCCGCCCTTTTTGGGTTCCAGTCCCTTCGCGGAGATACTTATATTTGACCCAAATATTTAATAAATATATACACTTCAATATGAAAACTACTGTGGAATATTTGTTTATATGAAGAAACAAGAAATTGTTGGCCAAACAAACAAACAAAAAAACAGAAATCATTGCGTAAGAAAGCGATGAATCTGTATTCCTTACCTCTAATTTTCCTTCTCACGCCGCTGATGCAAGGATAGAATTTTAAAGATAAATATTTAATTTTAAAAATAATTTTTAAAAATTTATCTTGATTTGTGAGAAAATATTTTTTTTAAAAAAATCATACAGCAATGGGGTTGGGTCACTGGTCCAGTGACTTTGCTGTCACTCTTGGAGATAAAAGTATAAAACGTTGCAAGCAAATCCCATCATCATATATATTAGTAAGTTGTATGTGCGTGTTATTATATACTACCTCCAATCTTTAATATAAAATTAATTAAGCGTAGGATTTACCTTTATACTACCTCTGATCCTAATTATAAGAGTCAGTTGACTAATTTGAGGAGATTAAGAAAATAAGTTGAGTTAGTTATTTGTCCTAAATAGGTGTTGTCTTTCCTAAAATATCCTTGCTCATCAAGTGTATTGACTAGAACTATAATTATTAGAATGACTATCTTGGAAAAAATTGAATAAATATGAGAGACAAAGTGGATTGGGGTCTTATATTTAGGACTAAACTAAAAGTCAAACAGGGTCTTATATTAAGGACCGGAGGTAGTATATAAAATTTCAATCCGTTTTGTCTTATAAATTAATAATTCATTATCTAAAGCATTATTATTGATTGCACATATTAAGAGATTTCCATTCAAGTATAGTTATGAATTAAAAGGGTATTTTGAAAAAATCAACCCATATTTATTACAAATAATAATTAGTTTAACTAATTTTTATAATCTATCCAAATTAAAAATTTAATATCTCTTATATTAACATATATGAGTTTTTTTTTTTTTACAAGAATACTAGGGATAGTAACTTTAATTTTAAGTAATTTTAATAATGTTAGCGGAAGTAGTAAGTTTTAATTTTTCTTTGTAAACTTAAATAATCATTTTAATTTTTAGTTTTATAAATAATTATAATGATTATTATATTCAAGAGTTTTTGCTCTGGCATTTTAATTAATTTTGGTTTCAAACTCCATCACTTATATGAACACATTTTATATAAATCAAGACAAAATTTTTCTTATATACTTACTTCATATTTCATAAACTATGAATAAAAAGCTATTTATCAGCCGGTTTAGCCAAGTGTTTGGAGGGTAATAAGTAGCTTTTTTTTAAGCGTAAACCCAAGTGAAGAATTTGTGCTGTTTGGCTTAGCGATTCGACAATATGACTTTTGTATAAAAAGCTACAATAATCTATAAGCTAAAATTAACAGCTTATGGGTGTGTTTGGGATAGCGGTGACAAAAGTAACTTTTTTTCAATCTGACTTTTACAGAAGTCAGATTGAGTAAAAGTTAGATAGGATAATGTGATTTATGTTTGGATTAGATTTTGGAAAAAAGTCAGTTTGAGAAGCTAAAACTTGTTTGAATGATAAATGTAAAAGTAAATTTGAATATAAAATGACTTAAAAGGACATAAATTTTATTAAATAGTACATATCTAATATTAGATATATATATATATAATGTGACTATTTTTTAAGAAGTAAGGAAAATAAAATTATTAAAAGTAAAGAAATTTAATTTATTATTAGAAAGAAATTATATATATAATGTGACTATTTTAAATGAAGTAATGAAAATAAAATTATTAAAAATAAGAAAAATTTAATTATGCAGGGTCAGGTAGGTAAAAAATTTTAACACCCTAATAAATATTCTAACGGTTTTCTCAACGCCAGCGGCATGCAAAAAAAAGCACCGAAAAAGAGCTTTTCTTAAAAGTCCATCTACACCTCAGAAGTCAGATTGCCTCAATATGGATCCAAACATGTTGAAAAACGCAGCCTGTTAAAAGTCAGGTGGGAATGCACATTGGGAGGCCCAAACGTGATCCCAAACGAGGTCTATAACTTATAGCTTATGGCTTTATAGCTTTTGAAACATGAAAAGAGAAAAAGCTAAGAAATTTATTATCTTATTTGATTCTTATTATAAATCTCAAATAACTAATTTGTAGATAAAAAATCAGTTAAAATTAGTTGAAAGTAATAAATAAGTTAGAAATATACTTTTGTTTTTAAATATGCTCCTAGAAATATACTTTTATTTTCAAATATATCCTTATAATAAATAATAAAAAATAAAAGAAAATATAAACAAATTTGGTAAAATTATTTTTTTTAATAATGTTTTATTATTTATTAAAACTCATAGTCATTCTGATAATTTTATAAACAAGTTTATTTTTACTTAATCATAATCCAAATAACTTTTTACCAATCTCACTTTTACAAACTAACTTTTCTAAACTCCAATCCAAATACAATTCAGTTTATCCAATTTAATTTTTATCCAACTTCACTTTTTTAAAAATTACTTTTCTAATAAGTTACTTTTCTAATCGCTGATCCAAACAGATCTTATAAGCCAACCAATCCAAACACCACCTATCAGCTTTCACATATGGCAGGTTCCCGCAGGCTAATTCACATGGGAGTCGTTTCTATGGGCAGAGACCATCACGGGTTCTCGCATCTTTTACTGCGCGCCGATCACATGATTAATCAAAAACATGTTTCCTCTTCTTTTTATTTTTTTCCTCACAAGTATGATGCATATAAATACAATCGTTCAAAGAGATATGGGTTCACCGCTCCTTAATTAAGGGATGTTTGGATATAATTAAACCATGATTTGAAGAATAGCTTCTGAAGAATAGATTTTTTGAAGAATAGATTTTGTGAAAAAGTGATTCTAAGAAATGAGAGTATTTGGATAGTTGTTACCAGAAACACTTTTTACATGTACAAATTACTAAAAAAAACATAAGTTAATATGATAATTAAAGAAAAAATATATTTTATGATATATTTTAATTTGAAGGAATAAAATTGTTAATAATATATTTTTATTAACATAATTAATAATACATAAGATAATATAATTAATAAATAATTAACATGTATATATATTTATAAGATATAAGATTAAATATATTTATAAAAAAATATGTTTATAAAAAAAACAACAAGATACATATCCTATAGGCTCTCACACTCTTTTCTTTTTTTTCCAAAAGCAAAAAATTTCTGCTTTTCCCAAAACCATGGTTTTGAAAGTTCTGGCCAGGAACATAGAATTCTATGATCTACCCTATTTAGGGCTCGTTTGGATTGCCATTTGGAATGCCAAAAGCATACGGAAAAGCATGAAAACTGAGGTTTGTGGCTTATTGCAGCTTAGAAGATTGTTTGGATTAAGCTTCGTTTCTAACTGACTTATGAAAAAAAGTAACTTTTCTAACTGACTTATCCAACGCAATCTAGATCAACTTTTCTAACTGACTTATGGAAAAATTGTGCAAAACTTACGATCTAATTAGTTATGTGATTCTATTTACTTTAATTAGAGACCAAATAAATTTTAATTTATATTAATGTTTGTTCATTATGTATATTTAATTAATTATCTACAATATATTTTCAAATTTTTCTCCGTAACAAATATTTTTATTTTATAATTTTACAAATAAATTATTTATATTTTATCATAATAATTTCACGTGTTTTTTTAAATTATTATCACATTAAAAATATAAAATTTCAAACACTACTCCATATCCTTTTCAGTCATTTTACAACTAAACTAACTTTTTTATTAATCATCCAAACAACTTTTAACTTTTTCAACTGACTTTTTAAAAGCATCTATCCAAACATAAATTGCATTATACTAACTGATTTTTATTCTAACTTCAGTTATAAAAGTCAGTTGGATTAGAAGTCAGTTTTGCCCGACGCCAATCTAATCATACCCTTAGTCAAATTCAAATCGAAGTCAGGGCAGCCAAACTTATTAAACGACGTGGTCTTGGACTGAAGCTTGTCCTGGTTGAAACACGGCGCAGGTGCTTGAACCACTGAATCTGGCAAAACAGCACCAACCTCATAGGTTATAACGTGTGTCGATATTCCTGCAAATTCACATTTATATAAATCCACATTACTGTTTTTTGAATTTAATTAAAAAAGAAGAAGAAGAATTTGTGTGAAGTAGGAATTAAGAAGAATACCGTCGGAGAAGTCCCAGTGAACGGGCCTTCTGGTGAGAACATCTTCGTAGTACCAAATGAAGCCGACCTTCTCCCACACGTGGCAGAGGAAGCCGTCGCTGACCCGAGTTCCAAGGTAATTAGCGTCGACCAGAAAATCGGGCCTCGGAATCCCAACCCCGTAGTCCACCACTCTGCACGTAGGGTTTGGCCCCAGCGTGAAGTAATACGACGTGCCGTTGCCCCACTCCGCGTTGTACAGGAGGTCATCGACTAGTTGCCGCCGGTGTATGTAGAAGCTACGACGCTTGGGCCAGTCGTACCAGAGGTCAGCGACATGAAGGGGCTTGCCGCTAATGTTCATGTACAGAAGCGCGTGGAATTGTTCCGGCCAAGGCGTCGGAGTTGGGGTTGAAGTTGAACTTGTCGGGCAGTTCATGAGGAAGAGGATCAGAAAGATTAAGCACAGCGGTTTGAGGTTCATTTTCATGTCTCTGGAACAGGCCTTGCTCTGTTTTTCTGTGTATTGCTGGGACGGAGTTCCTCTCTCGTCAGTGAGCAAATTCCTTCAGATAATGTTTTCTTCTTTTCTAGCGCGCATCTGCCACCTGGTTTGATTTTCTATCACAAATATCTACGTTGCCCAATCTCTCCGTTACAGGATTTTAATATATTTTAAAGTTATTTTTATTTCTAATAATTATCTGTATTAATTATCAGGGATAATTAATTTATCAATCCTTATAATTTTACCAAATTTTAAATTCACCACCTGATTGAAAACTCTATGGACTTAGACCTGAAAACTCTATAGTTCCGTTTAGTACAAAGCATTGAAAATTAGAGATTGAGATTGGAATTAGAATTGAAAAAAATCATTAAAATAGTATTTAGCATGAGTAATTACTTATTATATAGTATTAAACAAATCCATAGAGGTGAGATTGGGGAATACTACTTCCCCCCATAGTATTCTCCAATCTCACATACATGGGTTTGGTTAATTCCATATAACAAACAATCTCTTATACTAAACACTTTTTTAATAGATTTTTTTAATTGTAATCACCCCTCATTTTCAATACTTCCTATCAAACATAACCTATAGCCTAGGCCAACTACCTTGTCAAAATGTCTCACAATTTTGAAAGGAAGTACTGCATTTTTAATCACACCCTGTTTTTCCTCTAATTTTGAGATGGACGGTGATAAAAAAAGCTTTGGAAAGATGACAAAAAAAATACTTACGGATATTAAAAAAGATAAGAAGTGATCCAAATAAATGAAATAACCAAATAGACATGAGGTATGAATTTGGGATGTGCAGATTTTGATAGAATGACTAATACGCCTTTGGAGTAAGAAAAAGAAAAGGCAATTGAATATTTTCACATACTAATACGTTGATTAAAATAGGTTGCAAAACTCATTACGTTAATAGCTACTTTTATTTCGTAAATTGTTATTCTCGTTACATATTTAGTAAAATTGTCAGCAAAAGCATTAAAAATAGTTATAAATAAACAAGTTGCAAATCCTCTAATGTAAATGGCAACTTTCATTACACAAATTGTGATTCTTTTTACTTGTTTTGTAAAACTATCTGCAAATAGCTTATAACAGATTGTAAAACTCTTTATACAAATAGTCATTTTTATTTCACAAGTTGTTATTCTCGTTACATATTTAGTAAAATTGTGTGTAAATGAATTAGAAATTGTTACAAATAAAGAGATTATGAAACACAATATGGAAATTGGTATATTTATTTTAAAAGTTGTCAATCACTTTGCAAATGCTGTTAAAAGCTACTTTCATTATAATGACACCCCAAAGTAAACATAATTTGTACTTGTTATCAATAAATGTGCAATAATAGTGATTAAATATATTTTTGTAAACAAATTCTATCTATAATAGTGATTAAATATATTTTTGTAAAGAGATTCTATCTACAATCATAACTTAAATATCATAACAATAGTTGGATAATGTATTTGTGTATACAAAACTCTTCTTAAACTTCTTCTTTGGCCTAGGAAATTCTTTTCGAAACAATATGCGTCAACTCTTCACTTCTTTGCTTGACTCTCCTACTAATACCATTTTTCCCTCTTGCAAAAACACGACTTTATAGTGATCTACTATACTATATTTTCTTCATAATAATCTAATCATTATCAAAAGAAACATAGTCAATTCCATTGCAAAGTGTAGTAAATCTCACAATCCACTTAATTTAATTTGCTTTACAACAATGTAGTTATTATCATAACAAATCTGATTAGTTCTATTAACAAATGAGTTCAATTTCAATAACCAGTTAATCTCCTTGGCTTTACGGAAAAGTTATTACTACTAATACAAATATAGTGATTCACATCATAAGTGTTGTCATTTCACCACAAACCAACTAGAACTATTTATTACTTAAGTATCGAAATTTGCCACTTAAGTAATAAAATTTATTACTCATTCCTGATTTAATAGAACATAGCAGAAAATAGAAACTAACAAAATAGCAGATTTTAAGAACAAATTTTATTAGAAGATAATAAAAAGTTAATCAATATACTTTCAAACCTTGCATAAAAATATATATCCTGATTCTATGGGTGCTTCTTCTTCCTTTCTCTCTTCCTCATTTTTTCTCTACTTCTTCTTTGAACTTTATTTATTTCCCTCTCTCTCTCTCTCTCTCATAGTGTTGGTGATGAGATTGAGAAGGGAAGACAAAAGACAGGAGATACCAAGTCTCAAACCCCAAACATTATGAAATATTCATTAGAAATATACCAGAACGCTGTAGGAGAAACCACATCTTCTTCTTCTTCACTGAACCTTTTGACAATTTATGCCTAGCTTTTTCAATTCAGCTGCCCTTTAAAGAAGAAGAGGATCTGAAGAGAGAGAGAAGAGCTATCTGAACATGAAGTGAGAGAGAGGAAAAAAAGGATGAGAGAAAGGATATTGAGGTAATTTGCTAAAATTTGTAAATCCCAATTTAATATCTCTAGACCTATTTGTCCTTTGTGAAATTAGAATGACTAATATGAAATTTTAGAATTCAAATGATATTTATATGGGATTTTCTCAAAAAGTTTTTCCTTTCTTGCTGTAATTTTGTTTATTTCCTCTCCCTTGAGGTAATGATTTTCATATGTCATTCCAAAAAAAAAAAAAAAACCACCTCCTTCACATGCGTCACCTTCAAAGTGAACACCATTGTTATCTCGACCACCATCATCTTAATCTCCTTTCTTGGAGAATATTTACTTTGGTTCAGACTCACCATTTCCTTCTTGTAGTTGTAATAGCATCCTCATTCTCCTCCTCCATTTGTTCAGCTTACCTCCCATTGCGATCGATGTTTTCGTAACTTCTATGACTTCTTATTTTTCTCTTTTCCAGCGACGGAAACATTCCGTCCCAAATTCCGTCAGTATTCGTCATTTAGCGACGGAATTTGTGACGGAATGTTTCCGTCGCTAAATTCCGTGGCAAGTCCGTCGCAATTCCGTCGGAAATTAGCTACGGAATTTCATTTCGTCGCTAATTCCATCGCTAATCGGCTGTTTTTTTGTAGTGTTCATACGTAGATTAATGACGATGGTGAGGGGAGAAGAGACGCATAATTCAAAGTACAACGTCATAGTTGGGAATTGATTATTTAGGTAGAATAGGGTTTCGTTTTTTCAACCAAAAAAAAAAGTCAATTGATTAGGTTTTCACACTCGATGACACTAGAAGTAAGAGTGTGGTCCAGTGCAAACCGCGATACTGCACAAGAATGGAAGTGATTAGTTTGCATATGATAAAAGTATATTGGTAGATTGGAAAAGGAGAAGCCACAGAAGTTGCATAGAGATAGATGGATCTCCATGGGAGGTTAGCAAGAATGGAGGAGGAAGAGTGAGCACAGCTTGGTGTCCTGAATAGAACAGGTTTCCTATTCATTACGTCGGTTGGTTTGATGATGGTGGAGAAAGAGAGAGTACATGAATTAAGGAAAAGATAATGACATCTGCTTTGAAGGAGACCAAGGAGTGGGGAGGTGGCGCGTATTCGATTGCCGTATTGTTCGTAAATACAAGAAAATCACTATTAAAATAGTTTTTTTTATAAAAATGATGATGCTTCGGCTTCCTACAAAACAGACTGAAAGATCAACTTTGCAAACGATTAAGCTCAATTAGAGTTAGCAGTGTCAAAACTCAGAAGAATCAATGAAATATCACTGTTCTTGCTATTTTCACTGCGATGATGCAAGGATAAAATTAAAAAAAAATTATTCTCTATCCAGTGACTTTGTTTTTCCTCTTGGAATAAAAGTTCGCCAACAATCCCATCACTTTATATATAAGTAAATTGCTTGTGTGCGGTATTATATGTTATCTCTAGCAATTGATATAATAAAAACTAGTTATGGATTCAATTTTATTTTAAATATAAGACCCTAATAATATTTATCCATTTTGCCTATATATAAATTTTATAATGACTACACATATTAAGAAATTTTCACTAAAAGGTAGTTTCTGCATACATAATTAATAAAGTATTTAGAAAAAATAATAGTCATTTATTATAAATAACTAACTTAACTAATTTTTTTATATCCTTAAATCAGTCATCTAGCTATTAATATGCAATTAATAACAGCAAAATCTTATCCTACTAAATAGAATCAACATGGATGGCACGGTATTGAGTGTCATTATATACTCCTAATACATATGAAGGGGGGAAAAAAACAAATTATCCAAGAAGGGATCGTGTCTTTTAAGTAATGATGTTAATAACGTTAGTGATGGGAGCAAGTTTCAGTTTGGTTTGATTTTTCTTCTTTCCTCCTTTCATAGTTCGCTATTCTTTCTTAAATATATTTGGTTGGAGAAAAATGAAGACCAAAAAAAAAAATTTAAGAAGTTCAATTTTAAAAATATGAAGAAAAAAATGCTTTCTAATTAATTTTTATCATTTCGGCCAAAAAAAAAATTAATTTTTATCATTCTTTTATTAAACGTTTTTCCCTTAAAAACTTTATAAATTTAATTATTTATGTTCTTAAATTAATCTAATTAAAATCTCATTGCAATCGCTTCATTCACTTCCAAGTTCCAAGTAAATACAAGTCAAGCAAATTGCACATATGTAGCTTAACAGCTCTGACATGTGGCAGGTACCAGCAGATTAATCCACATACAACTCGTTTCTACGGTCATTGAGCCCTTCAGCATGGTTTGTCACCTTTCAATGCCAAGCACATGATTATTAATCTAAAGAACCTACCTAAAAAGAACCCCCCCTTTTCCCAAATTAAATTGAGGGAATCATTTCCAGCAAATATAATATATCTTTAATTATATATAAGTATTTTTAATTTTAAACATGATTAAAACCATATTAGATTCAATTTTTTATATATGAAAATAAATTGTAACTAATTTTCTAGACAAATTTCAGGTTCAATTCAGCAACTTTCCAAATCAAAAAACGTTTCCTGTTTTTTCCCCGGAGGACAAATGGGGAGAATTTGATTTACCACTCCTAAATTAGTCTCCTTTGGTACGTCCGCATCTACATATAATATGCTGAAAAATATAATATGTCTGCTTACATTTAAAAGTTCTGGCAAAGAACATGGAATTCCATGATCTGCGTTCTACACTATGAATCAAAATCAGGGCGCCCAAACTTATTAAACGACGTGGTTTTGGACTTAAGCTTGTCCTGGTTGAAACAATGAGCAGGCGCTTGGGTAACTGAATCTGGCAAAACGGCACCAACCTCATAGGTTATAACGTGCGACGATATTCCTGCAAAATCACATTTATACCAGTAAAATCTCAGAAAAACACCTCTAAAGTTCAAAATCTCAAATCAATACGCTATTATTGGCTTTTTAAACAAAACTTGTTTGAAACTTGAAAAAGGAAATGTATTTTTCTGTGATTCCTTTGTATAAATCCACATTACTCTTTTTTTATTTCTTTCAAGAGGGAAAAAAAAAAAAAAAACCAGAAGAGGTTGTGTGAAGTTGGAATTCCGAACGATACCGTCGTAGAAGTCCCAGCGAACGGGTCTTCGGGTGAGAACATCTTCGTAGTACCAAATGAAGTCGACCTTCTCCCACACGTGGCAGAGGAAGCCGTCGGTGACCTGAGTTCCAAGGTAATTAGCGTCGTCCAGAAAATTTGGCCTCGGAATCCCAACCTCGAAATCCACCACTCTGCACGTAGGGTTTGGCCCCAGCGTGAAGTAATACGACGTGCCGTTGTCCCACTCGACGTCGTACAGGATGTGGCCGACTAGCTGCCTCCGGATTATGTTGACGTTACGACCCTTGGGCCAATCGTACCAGAGGTCAGTGAGTTGAAGGCGGGCGTCGCTTAGGTTCATGTACAGAAGCGCGTGGAATTGCTCCGGCCAAGGCGTCGGAGTTGGGGTTGGAGTTGAACTTGCAGGGCAGCTCATGAGCAAGAGGATCAGAGAGGTTAAGCATAGCGATTTGAAGTTCAATTTCATGTCTTTGTGGAAGAGTCCTGGCTGTGTTTCTTTCTGTCTAGCAATTCCTTCGCATGATGTTTTCTTTGCTGGCTAGCGCATCTGCGGCTGCCACCTGGTTTCGTTCTCCGTCGCAGATATCTAGGGGCACAACAGTACAAGGGGCTCTCCATCACAACATTTTAATACTGCGTCCCTGGTATTTATAAATTTATAATAAATACTAATGATATATATTAACTAAAATTATCATTTTATAAATTTTTTGATATGTGTAATTATTAAAACGACTACATTAAAAAAATAGATAAATATAAAAGATAAAATAAATTAGAGTTTTATATATAAAATTAAATTGAATGTCAAACTAACTGTTATATTAAGATTAGAAATAGGAGATACTAATATATTCTTATTTTTTATAATTATTTTCGACCTCTTGTAATTTCGTATGCTCTATATTAATTAATTAACAGTACTGGTGATCATTTGCTTGATGAAAATTGATTTAAGGTTAATTTATAGTAATTTTATTAGGGATAATTAATGTATAAGTCCTTATAGTTTCAACTGATTTTTAATCAGGTCCCTATAATTTTTTTTCTTTTTATCAGATCCTTATACTTTCATATATTTTTAATCAAGTCCTTATAATTTTTTTCTTTTTATCAGGTCCTTATTGTTTTATTTTGTTTTTAATTAGGTCCTTGTAGTTTTTATTCTTTATTTTACAAATAATAACATTTTGAAAATAATAAATTATTGTAACAATCTTATGTTAATATTTTTTAAATTTTTAGTTAAACAAATATATTATTTATTTTCAATTCGAATTTTTATAATTATAAAATTCAAATTATAAAAATAAATTTATCTAAAATTAAAATATGATTATAAATAATTTATATTTAATTATAATTATTATTCTGATTGTTTATTAATTACTAAATGATTATATTAATTATTTTGTCCAATTATATAATTATTAATTTAAAAATGAAATTAATTTTAAAGAATAAAGTTAATAAATAATTTTTCAAAAACTACAAAGCACCTAATTAAAAAATAAGCGAAACTATAAGGACCTGATAAAAAGAAAAAAAAAATAGAATGACCTAATTAAAAACACACGAAAGTAAAAGGATCTGATAAAAAGAAAAAATTTTATAAGGACCTAATTAAAAATCAGATAAAACTATAAGGACCTGGAGATTAATTATCCCATTTTATTATTACAATAATTTATTTCACAATATTTGATTTGAAATATATCTTATTTATATAAATATATTTATTATTTTGTTATCCAAGTAAATTGTTCACTTTATCATATTTTAATTCAAGCAAAACAATAATAAAAACTAATTTTTTTTCACTTGAACTTATCTATTCTAGAAAATATTTGAGTATGGTATGTTTTAAAGTGAATAATAAAATCTCACGTGAAATCAATATGAATAGTTTAAAAATATTATAAATTTAGAAAATCAAATAAATTAAGATTTTATAATTAGAATCATCACAAATGTCTCAAACTTTAATAAGACTAAAAAGAATATTATTATTAGTATATGGGATAATTAATCTCCAGGTCCTTATAGTTTTATCTGATTTTTAATTAGGTCTTTATAAAATTTTTTCTTTTTATCAGATCCTTTTACTTTCGTGTGTTTTTAATTAGGTCCTTCTATTTTTTTTTTCTTTTTATCAGGTTCTTATAGTTTCACTTATTTTTTAATTAGGTGCTTTGTAGTTTTTGAAAAATTATTTATTAACTTTATTCTTTAAAATTAATTTCATTTTTAAATTAATAATTATATAATTGGACAAAATAATTAATATAATCATTTAGTAATTAATAAACAATCAGAATAATAATTATAATTAAATATAAATTATTTATAATCATATTTTAATTTTAGATAAATTTTTTTTTATAATTTGAATTTTATAATTATAAAAATTCGAATTGAAAATAAATAATATATTTGTTTACTAAAATTTAAAAAAATATTAACATAAGATTGTTACAATAATTTATTATTTTCAAATGTTATTATTTGTAAAATAAAGAATAAAAACTACAAGGACCTAATTAAAAACAAAATAAAACAATAAGGACCTGATAAAAAAAAAAAATTATAAGGACTTGATTAAAAATATATGAAAGTATAAGGATCTGATAAAAAGAAAAAAAATTATAGGGACCTGATTAAAAATCAGCTGAAACTATAAGGACTTATACATTAATTATCCCTTAGTATATTTACAAAAAGCTTTTGAATGCGTCAGTGAGAAGCATGGAGGCATAGAGCTCTCTAAAAAGAGATAGAGGTGAGTCCTTTCAATTCAAAATACATTTAAAAATTTGATTTTGGATAGAACTCAATGATATCCTGCTATCTATATATTACTATTATATTTATAGAAGTTACAAGACACGAGTTTCACATAGGCCAGCACAAGGAGGACAAAAAAACTCGTTATAACTCTTTACTCAATGGCGGAAGATAGAAACAAACTGTCAACCACATAATGTCCTTATTAGAAAGACATATACACCCATACTGCTCGTAAATATTAGAAAAATAACCATTAAAAAAGAAAGAAAGAAAGAATGATGCTACGGCTTCCTACAAAGCGGACTGAAAGATCAACTCCGCAAGCTCCTGCAACATTGCAGAAAGACATATCAGACATTTGCTAGTTAGATTATGAAATAAACTCAGTTACAGTTTAGTACTGTCAAAAGAAGAATCAATAAATTTAAACAGAGTAGCTAGACCTGCCCAAACATAGGACCAGTAACTTGTTTACTGTTCTTACTATCGTCTCAAGTCTACGAAGAATGCTAGTACAGATCAACTCGTAAGTCATAAGCAAAGAAAGTAGTTTTGGCTACTATGCATTACCTGTTTGGCAGAAGGAACCTTTGGCTCTCCCCATTCCATGACTTTCTTCTCCAGGAACTCAAAGTCAGCTTTACCGGCCTATATATGGCAACACGTTTTATCATCACTGGGTTAACGACAGAAGACATTTCATGCTGAGAGGAAGAAAGAAAAGTTGGATGTTATTACCTCGATCATACTACCGATTTCAGAGTCAAAACTCTGGTATCTCTTGCGGACAAGCTCATCCAAGGAACCATCCTAGAGTCGAATATGACAGAAAAGGTTCATTATTTGTCAGAAAAATTGAAGATGAGTTTCAACAAAGACTTGAAAGAATTCAAAGAGGTACAAGGTAAGTAACAATGTATTACCTCAATTATTTTGGCAGCATTTCTGAGGCCACGGGCCAATGTATCCATTCCAATTATATGTCCAATGAACAAATCTTCAACATCAGTACTCTCTCTCCTCCTGCAATATTGTACGTTCCATGAAGAGATTGAGCAAAACAAGGATGAAAGAGCCACCATTATTATACACTACATGTGTAGAACCACAATCAATTTCAAAATATTTAAAATATAGACCAACTCTGCTTACAATTTTGCATCAAAGTTGAAACCGCCAGGTGCAATTCCTCCCTGACAAAGATAGAACAGGCAAAATTTATGAACCAGAGGTATGAGATTTCATTACTACTAATTACAAGGTATGTTGGACATTATGATGCAGGTTAAAAGGCAGGAATATCATACATTTCTGATCACAGTGAGCATAATGTTTGTTGCCTCTCCAATATCTATGAGAAACTGATCCGTGTCCCAACCTGTGTAAATAGAACAACCTTTAACTTGCTATCCTGGCACATCTCAACGTGATGTCTGTGTTTCAACGTTGAAAGTTCCACTGTATAAGAAAGAAACACACGTACCAACTTGAGGATCACCAGTATTTGCATCGATATTTCCCAACAGTCCATTGATTCTTGCGGTTTCGAGCTCATGATGACAGCTTCCATTTAGAAAGGCATCAAAAGTTAGTAACACTTGCAAAGGAGAAGAAACTTTACTATAAGTTCAAAATACAATGTTTCATTCACCTATGGCCAGATAGGGTAGCATGGTTGCACTCGATGTTTAGTTTAAATTCATCTGCAGAAGGAAAAGAAACAGAGTTATGCAGTCAAGTTGTATTACGTCAGTTCAGGTTCATGCACAATGCAGTTAAAAAGAGGATAATATTAATTATTACCTATAAGTCCATATTTTCGCAAGAAATTAGCTGTGGTTGCAGCATCCCAATCATACCTGAAAGAATACATAATCCAGATATCAGAGAAGATGTAACAAAAATAAAATAAAATAATTAATTACAAAAGCGAAAAGCATACTGGTGTTTTGTAGGCTCTTGTGGCTTGGGTTCAATCAGCAGTGTGCCTTAAACAATAAAACAAAAACAAAATCACTAATCAAGGGCCATTTCTTAAGAAAACAGAGAAGGAATTAATATAAGTATAAAAGTTTCATTTTTTAACAGCACCGTTTGTAGAATTTATTTACCCACATACGATTCCAATCACAACTTGTGATTGAGTATTTCATATATTAACTTACCATTGAACCCAATTTTCCTTTTGTGTGCAACAGCAGATTCAAGAAACCTAGCCTGTAAGCATATAAACAAATAGTTGTTAAAAAAACAAAAGCAACCAATTATTATAGATAAAATACTATTGAATGTCTAGTAGAAGCACATGAATACCAAGAACTAGTAACTTTAAAATATATATTGCTTTGTTTTATGTGGACCACTTTATTTCAAGGGATTTCTTTATATATGAATAAAAAGTTTTTCTACTTTTAAGGACAAAAAATTTACTCAAACAAGAAAAGGAAAAGGTAGTATAATCAAAATAGTTGAAAGGCAGAATAGGCTAACCAAATGATTAAGCTCTCTTTCCATGTCTGTATTCAAGAGAGATTGATAACCTTCACGGCCACCCCAGAAAACATAATTTTCTCCCCCCAAATAGTGCGTGACCTGCAGTGCGTAAACATCAGAGAAATTTAAAAAGTTTCCAGAAGCGAACTGAACTCGCGTGCTAATTAATGCTCACACAGAAATGTACCAAGTACCTCCATGGCTTTCTTGACTTGAGCAGCAGCATAAGCATAGACTCCTAATTCAGAGCTATAAGGAAAAATGAAATTGTTAACAGCATGATGCATAAAGATTATATACCGCAGTTCAAATATAAATTACCTTGTAGCACCGCCATGCATATAGCGAGGATGCATGAACAACTGAGCTGTTCCCCATAGAACTTTCTTGTTTCCCTGTTTAGTCATATAACACAGATTTTACATACATCAGGAGTGCTTCTAGAAAGCTACTTTATTTATTTAAACTGATTGGGGTCTATTTTAGGCCGCAAAATAGATACTTGACCAACAAGAACATGATCTTGAAACAAGACCAATATTCTCTGGGATTTTGTGCTAAAAGTTAAAAAAATATAAACTGGTTTATTGTGTCATATTACCTGAAGCTCTTTAGCAAGGGCCACCACTTCATCCAAGTTTGCATTAGCTTCCTGCAACGAACACAAGATATGCCATCCAAAGGATGAGCAAGTGGATTTAAAGATCACTGAAAAATCTATATTCCCATCAATAAGCTACTGCCTCCATTCTTTTTTAACTATTGCTTTTGAAGAAATTTCTTTTCCTATTTAGCTATCATTTTAAAAGTTTAAGACAACATTATTATTATTTTCAATTTTATCTTATCTTCATCCAATTCAATTATAAAGTAAAAGAAAAGATAATTATGGAGAGAATAGATAAAATGAATTAAGGGCATATTAGAAAATTTGAAAATATTCTGGCATGTTAATCATATATCTTAATTTGTGTGTTAAACAAATAGGGTGGTCGTGGATTCAGTCCCACAAGTTTGGCTATAGGTTATAACCCCTTTTTAATTTTTTTTAAAAAAAGTCAACCATTATTTCAGAACAAATTACAATAACAAAGTCTCTTATTGAAGTTGTAGAATCAGAATTTGCAAACTTCAAAAATATTAGCATCCAATGAATTCATGTAAATGACCATACAGAAACCTAAGGTTGACTCACCTCCAGAGTTTTACCATCAGGGGCAATATCTCTGTCATGGAAGCACCAATAATCCACTCCAAGTTTATTTATGAACTCAAAGTTGGCTCTCACTGGATCAATCAGAAGAATACCCTCAGTGTTAAACTTTTATAATTTGAAGAGTATTATTTGTAGAATCAATCAGGGTTAACATACTTCTTCTTTTGGCAATTTTTAATGAATTGGTACCATCTTCCCAGGGCCAAAACTTTGTAGCCGCACCAAATGGATCACCACCTGTTCCCCGGAATGTATGCCAGAATGCAACACTGAATCTAAACCAATCCTGCAGATATAACAGTGATTTCAGTTCGAGGCCAATATCTACTGGATTATTGAAAAAAGTTGAAATTATGGGGACACCAACCTTCATTTTCTTCCCAAGAATTTCTTCCTCCGAATTATAATATTTAAATGCAAGTGGGTTCTTGCTGGAGGGGCCCTGTTATTCAATATATGCAAAAAGACACATCGATAATTCCATTAGGGTGTAAAATACAGAAACTGTAGTGTGGGAGAGTATTTTTTTATGAGAAGATCAAAGGAGCTACATTTAACGAGTACATAAATTGATTAAGTTATTATCATAATAGATCATAAGTAATTAAGGTTACCTCATATTTAATTTGGGGAATGCCGGGAAAGAATTCCCCTTCCCATCCATCGCCGCAGCTATCACTATTCGTCGCAGGGCAAGTCTGCGAATCTGCAATCTGCTTGCGAAACAAAGAACAGGAAAGAAAAGGATTTCGCACATTAGGTCCAGAAACCAAACGTGCAAATGCACAAATTTGACCCTGAAAAGCAAAAGGGACAGCTATTATACCACGGCACACGCAAAGACTTGCAGAGAAAGAAGAAGCAATAAAATTTTCAGAGCTTTCATCTTCCTAGTTTTAGGATATCCACCAAAGCGATACAGAGTACGAAGAAAGCTAACAAAATGGAGGATAAGAAGGAAAAACGAGGATGGAAAACATGACCACTCCAGGATCGAAGCTATATATAGTTATGCACCTTCAGTTATATCGACTGCAAAATCTAAACAGTATCTCTTTAATATATATATATATATATATATATATTTATATAGGTACTTAAGTTTAATAGTATATGTTACATGATATTGACCATAATCCATGAAAAGTACTCCTATAAGTTATTAATTAATAAAGGATAATATGTCGGTTAAATTTTTTATATTCATTATGTTAATAGTCTACATTGACATGGTTAGGTGTTGATAAAATGTGAACCTCTTTATATGTTAGATCTTGATTATTGATATGTTCATGATATTGATATATACGGTTGGATTTGAGTTTTTTTGGTTGGATAAAGTAATCTGAATCTAATTTGAATATCCATTTGTAATGTTTAAGGATCATTAATACTGCTATATACATAAATAGTTTTTCATATATTTTTTACCGAGTATATACATTTCTTAGGAGAAATTGCAAAAAAAGACTCTAGAATTTGAAAAACACAGATAGGGACCCATGACAACTTTATTATAACCTTTGACAATGATAATATGTTATGAAATTGTGAAAACCCATAGTGAAGTTATCATAGGTCCTTATCTGTGTTTTTTAAATTTCAGAATCTTTAACTGTAATTTTTCTTATTTCTTATTAAAAGTAATCTTATTCGAAATATTATTATATATATTAGATAGATGATGCTTTTTCTCTCAAAAGAAATTAAAGAATTACGTATATGACTATTTGAGATCTAATATTATCATCAAATCTAAGCATGATTTAATATTTCTAATCTCGCTTTTCCATCTTATTATATTTTGCTAACTTTTCCATCTTATTATTTACTTCAATAAAATCTAATAATCCCAGAAAATAACCAATAATTTACACTTCTAATATTGGTCAGAATTGAATTATATTTTTGTTTAAGTTTTATTCCTCATTAACTTGGGGTTATAATATTTTAAAGACCGTTGCTATGTATTAAATGTTAGGGTATATTTCTCACAATATGATAATTAAAATTCAAATTCTTATTAAAAGAAATACTTACATTTAGTGCCTGATAATATTTCAAACAGGATTATATTTAATAAGACAATACCTATGTGTTATGGAAAAAATTGTTGGTGCACGTACACCATTAAAATTTTGTTATGCTGTTTAGGTGCTTCAACTATAGAAGTGACCTTAGGAGTTAGGAGTGGGTTGATTTGTGTTGCTTTTTCTAGATGTTGCTTTTGACTTTGTGGGCTAGTATTGTTATACTACTACTTCCGGTTCTTAATATAAGACTTTGTTTGATTTTTATTTTGGTCCTAAATATAAGAACTTAATCACTTTGTTCTTATATTTATACATTTTTTTCCAAAAAAATCATTTTAACAATGATAGTTCTAGCTAATATACTTGATTAGTAAAGATATTTTAGGAAAGATAATACTTATTCATTATAAATAACTAACTTAACTTATTTCCTTCCTCAAATTAGTCAACTAACTCTTATAATTAGGACTAGTATTATATTATTATCTGTAACTCACTTATTTAACTCATTTGTAAAGTAATGAATGGTAGTTTTTAAATTTTACTTCTAAGAATATAATAAAAACAGATAGGAGAATATATACCATTTATTATTTTTCAACATCCCAAGTGTAAAAAAGTTTATTAATTTAATGCATTTTTTATGTAAGTCATTATAGGAAAAATATGTTCTTAAATATAAGTTAATTATAGATAATTAGTTTTTTTTAATTTTACTCGTATTGAATATAAAAAAATAAATAAGAGGAAATGTATAACATTTTTTCAACTTTTACATAAGTGCAAAAAGTTTTATTAATTTAATTCTTTTTGGGATAGGCAAGAATGAGAAAGAAAGACACTGGAATGTGTTGTTTTCCGGTTAAATAAAATACTATAAGAATTAGTTTGATATTAAATTTAATCTTAAATATAACACGTTAATTTACTTTATTTTTTATATTTATTTATTTTTTAAATAATTTTTATAGTAGTTGCATATGTCAGATAATATTTCTATCTAATATATATAATTAGCAAAAATATTATTAAAAAAATAATACTTATCCGTCCTTAATATAAAACCTATTTAACTAATTTGATTAGATTAAGAAGTAAGACAAGTTAGTTAATTATAAGAAATATGACATAGTTTTTCTAAAATATCATAATCATCTTCCTTAATATTCTCTCTCCTTCTTCTACTTGATTATTGTTGAGGGAGATCCATAAAGATAATTTAAAAAAATTGATAAATAAAAAATAGATGTTATTTTTAAATAATCAAAATAAACTCAATAATTAAAACCTATATTAAGATTGTATTTATTTATTGCATATAACTATGAGGAAAATCACAAAAAAACTCTGAGAATTTAAAAACGTAGATAAGGACCTATGATAGTTTCACTATAACAATATTATTGCCAAAAGCTAGGGGTGTTCATGAAGCCCAGTTATCGTTATGGGCCGCAAAAAAATACCCAGCCCGTCCTAAAAAATGGCCCAAAAGAACTATTGGGCATATTTGAGCTGAGCAAACTGTTAGGCAGGGCTGGCATCGGGTATGGTATGTTGCTATGCCCATTTGGCCCTTCCCGCAAAATATATATAATTTTATTTTTATATATTTTATTTGCCTCATATTTATTTCCTAAAGCAAACACATTGTTGCATCAATATTCAGTATTCATTATAGTTATTTATTTTTTAATGATTTTGAGAGTTAGAAACTAGAAAAATAATTAAGTTTAATAAAATATACTAATAACTTTTTTTTGTCATAGTCCACTCTTCTTAGCTACTACAACAAAAGTAATTTCATAGTATATTAATTAGTAATAACAAA
>NW_021634006.1:0-60388 GCF_004799145.2 Neltuma alba
ATAAACCCCGGCAATCTTCTCCCTCCTCCTGGCAGGATAGCTTCCAATTGACAACGAAGTCCGGCTTTCCGTCGCTATCTCTGATTTTGAGGTATTCAAAGCAAAATCTTCACCTTCGCTGGCTTCTCTCAATTTCACTTCTCATTCTTCATTTGCGTGAGCAGAAAACGAACGGATGTATATATGTAACCAAAGCTTCAAAATATTTCGATTTTCGATTGTTCCATCGTCTCTTTCTCCTTTCTTTCGTTGCTGTTGGCTAGATCGTATGCAATTGTGTTTTCTGATTTTCAATTGCCTGCAATTTAGTTGATTTGTCGATCACTGTTGGCTTTTGGATGAAAGGCCACATTATGATTGATGGCTCTTGGTTGTTATCAGAACTCCTATTGAGCCATGACATCAGATTCAAGATAGTTCTGATCGCGCGCCGAGGCATCCTTGCCTACTTGCCTTGAAGAATATCAATCTGTGTGGATGAGAGAGAGTGAGGGAAGAAGACAAATCTAACTAAGCCAGATTGTGAACCACAAAATAGAGACGGCCCGACCAAACAAATTGACTACAAAGCAAAGAACGCGGTAGTCATATCTTTCAATTAACGGCTTGGAAACATGAAATAGAAATAGAGGGAAGCATTTGGCAAGTGGGGGGAATCCCTGAGTGAGAGAGCTCGTCCAAAGAGGCAGATATGGCGTCCATTTCGTGCTTCTGTGTTTTGCATAGGCAACCTACCCTACGCTACTTGCTAGCCTCTTCCAACGTCAAAGGTCTGTGTTGGATACTTTCCTATTTAATTACTCCATTGAAAGATATTTATATTAAAATTTACATATAAATCGCTCCCCTTTTTCCTTTTCGGGCTTTTGCCCGCACTGAATTAATGAGGGATTATACTGGTAAAAAATAGACCTGCAAGAAAATATGCTCAACAATCGCTAAATACATTATTTTTTAACTATAACTCTCCCACCAAATTAAATTGGAGTATTGCTGGGTTAAATTGGATGCCACTCATTGAACGTGATTCTCATGGAAAAATAATCATTGAGCATGCATAAATTACAATGTGTATTCCCGTAAAAATTGTTATAACTCCGATTCTCAACAAAGATTCCATTGCTCAATTCTTTTTTTTGCTGTTCTTCAGCTTCTTCAGTTGATTACAAAACCATGCAACAACATTCAGCCACCCATGTTTGTCCCGTCAGCATCAGTTCATCCACCGAACAAGCTTGTGGTGCTCCTTCCAGAAGACAACTGATTATTCTCTCTGCCCTCGCTGCGTTTACATTTCCGCCTACTCTTCCGTATGCCATTGCAGGTGATATTTCATTCTTTCTTTCTTTTGCCAACAAATGGCTTTTCTTTTTTCATTTGTTATTTTTATTATTCAATTTCACCTTCAGATTCAGATGTTGATCGTATCTACACCGATGACGTGAACAAGTTCAAGATAGTCATTCCCCAAGGTGATCCAGCTAAATTTTTCTCAAGAAAAAAAAAAAAAAGAAAGAAAAAGCTCTTGATCTTTACCTTTCACTTCACCAAATAGCTTGTTTGAGCTGCTTATGTTTCTTCCGCCTCAGATTGGCAAGTCGGAACTGGAGAGCCTAATGGATTTAAATCAGTAACTGCTTTCTATCCACAAGAGGATTCAAGTTCCAATGGTAGTCTTCTTTAATGTGGATCAATGTGTATTTGTTGTATGTAGTTACTAGCACTAGTAGAGTCTAAATCTTTTGTTCAAATTAGTTAGTGTAGTGATCACAGGAGTGGGTCCGGATTTTACTAAGATGGAATCGTTTGGCAAAGTGGATGAATTTGCTGAGACTCTGGTTGGTTTTCTCACTTTCATTTTCAGGATTCACCTTGTCTTTTCAGAGAAATGTTGAGTTTTTATTTTGTTCATCAAATTGCAGGTCAGTGGGCTGGACAGAAGTTGGCAGAGACCTCCCGGTGTGGCTGCTAAGCTCATAGATTGTAAAGCTTCTAAGGTCCCGTTTGGTATGAAGCATTGAAAATGAGGGATTGGGATTGGGATTGCAATTGAAAAAAATCATTAAAATAATACTTAGCATGAGTAATTGTTTGTTATATGGAATTAGACAAACTCATAAAAGTGGGATTGGAGAATACCACTTCCCCCATGGTATTCTCCAATCCCACATACATGGCTTTGGCTAATCCCATATATCAAACAATTTCTTATACTAAACACTCTCTTAATAGATTTTTTCAATTGTAATCTCAATCCCAATCCCTCATTTTCAATGCTCCCTACCAAACGTAACCTAAGGGTAATGCAGCATCACCCATGTGCTACTCAGTTCTGCTCAAGTTCAAATCCTCCACAGTAAATAAGCTATTACACAAACATAATGCTGGAACTCTATAAAAATGAGATAATTTTAGAAAAGTGGCAGCCAGTGTAAATGAATGGATTTGAGCTTATGCACTCTCGTTTGTGTCTCTCTCTCTCTCTCTCTCTCTCTCATCACTAAAACACCAATCCAACGTTTTTCTAACTTTCTATTCTCAATCTCAGTGCTTGACCTAAACAATGTTTCAGGTTTCTATTACATAAATTATTCCCTTCAAAATCCTGGTGAGGCTCGCAGATATCTTTATTCAGCCATTGGGATGGCATCTAATGGTTGGTATAACAGACTCTACACCGTCACAGGACAGGTATGTCCATCCCCATTTTATGGTTGAGACCACATCGAAAAGAGTTTCTGTTATAACCCAACCAATATGGGGAGCTCAAATTATTAAAGTTATTATGACCACTGTTTATTCATTGCCTTCCTGCTTTCTTGTAGTTTATGGAAGACAACGCCAACAAGTACGGGTCCCAAATTCAAAAGGTGAACGCATATTTACTCTCCCCCCCCCCCCAACACACACACACACACACACACACACACACAGAGTAATGTCCGAGCCTAGTGATTTGGATGCCGGATAATTGGTGCAAGTGGCTTTTGGTTTTACGTACTGAAATCCAATCACCACTTGGTTCTTGCAGGCGGTCGCATCATTTCGGTTCGTATGAATTCATGGTTAGGATGGGAGATGCTGTATATGGATTCCATCGACTACCATCCCTGTTATCTTTTTCCCCTCCATCACTTGTTAATTTGATTCTATTTTCAGTTTGTGCGAATGGAGAAATTGAAAACTGTATCAGAAGGCAACATATAACAATAAGAATACTCTACTGCCGTCTGGCCCTTCGGGGCTGTTTAATTGAATCTGAAAAATATTTTTACATAGATTAAAATTCCTCATATATTTATTTCATATTTTATAAAATGATTTTTAAAACCATAATTTGGTTTCAATTCAAATACCTTTTTAATTGCTTTGTATGTTACATTTTTACTAGATTTGGTTCACAAGCGTAAGAAATACCAGCACAATTATTATCCAATGAAATATACTATATATAATCTCAGCAAAAAGGGAATATTCCCTTGCAAAATTATGAAATTGAACTTCATTCAAATCTTGGGAACTTTCTGACTAATGCAAAATGCACTCATTAAACCTGCCTAGTTTTGGTTGGAAAAATGCCAAACTATAAAACACACGTACAGACGCACATGACGCGCGCGCGTGTGGATTGCAGCATGTCGCCAAAGTTTTCAGCATTTCCAAATCTCATCTCAGAAACTTCGAACTATGGGTGTGTTTGGATGAAATCAAACCGTGATTTAGAAAAGTGATTTCGAAAAAAGATTCTGGAAAGAATAGATTTTATGAAAAAGTGATTTTGAGAAGTGAGAGTGTTTAGATAGTTGTTATTAGAAGCACTTTTTATATATACAAATTACTAAAAAAAAGACAAAAGTTAATATGATAATTACAGAAAAAAATAGATTTTATGATACATTTTAATTTGAAGGAATAAAATTGTTAATAATATATTTTTTATTAACATAATTAATAATACATAAGATAATATAATTAATAAATAATTAATATGTATATATATTTATAAAATATAAGATTAAATATGTTTATAAAAAAAAACAAGATACATATCCTATAGGCTCTCACACTCTCCCTTTTTTCTCTAAAAGCAAAAAAATTTTGTTTTTTCCAAAACCATGGTTTGTGCAAATTGGGTGGGTATTTGGGTGACTTATCACTCAAACCATGGTTTGGGTCCCCAAACCATGGTTTGGAGTGTCATCCAAACGGTGCCTATATCGCGTGCCTGGGATTTTGCATTGGTGCAGGCATAGCAATTGAAGCAGAACAACAAGAAGATAATGACTGAGCCACAAAATCCAAAGGCGGTAACAAAGTACTCCTCCGGTCCTAATTATATGACCCAATTGACTTGTTTGAGGAGATTAAGGAAGTAAGTTAAATTGGTTATTTATAATAAATAAGTGTTGTCATTCCTAAAATATCCTTGCTAATTAAGTATATTGGCTAAAACTATCATTATTAGAAGGATTATCTTGGAAAAAAATGCATAAATATAAGAGACAAAATGAATTGGGTCTTATAATTAGAACCAAATAAAAAGTCAAATTGGGTCTTATAATAAGGACAGGAGGAGTATATATTAATAACAAGTTTACATACAAAGCTGCAAATTCAAGTCAACTAAAGGCTTGTTATTAAACACCATGAGGCAGTCCAGCGTTCGGGAACCCACCTGCAAGAGTCGTATGCTTGTAAGCAATTTGAAGCGGAGAAATTTTGTTTTTGTTTTTGTTTTTGTTTTTTTTCCTGATCTCAAGTTTTTAGGGAAAAAAATTCATACACAAACAACATCAACACGTTCACATACCTCAACATTCTCCATAATCTCATTCCCATTACAAAAAGAATCACATAAGTTAGGTATATGCATAAAATATTCAGTGTTAGCCTCATAGTCTCAGGCTACACTCGTACAGAATTAAATCGTCAGGCTAAAAATCTAATCTTTAGCTAAAATTAGAGCATACATTCTGTTATTCATCATCCTTGCCTATCCGTAAAAAGAATTATGTTTGTTGACCCCAAAATTCGAAACACATGAATAATAATCACTAATCATCGCCAACAAATCGGATAACTCTACAAAGAAGAAGATTTCTTTTTTCTTTTTTTTTTGGGTTTAGGTCACATAGGTTTGAACCCTATACCTCTCTACTCACACCCACCTACCTCACCCCTGCGTACCTTCGTTTTCGAACAAGCAAGAACTCCTGAAAATGAAAGAGAAGATAAATTGATGCACGGTAAAAGATTCTACTTTCCCCTTTCTCCAATGGCAGACAATTAAAAACATAATCCAAATCCTCCCGGAGACATACCAAAGATTTTCCAATGTGTAGAATTTTGTAAGGCAATCACCACTACAATTAGAAAAAGGGGCGAAACTGACAGCCAAGTTGAAAAGCCTTGTCATATGAATTCTCAATCTACGTTAAAAATAAAACAAGGCATAGATGATGCTCAAATCCTCAGTTAGCCTAATCAAAGAAGAGCCAAAAGAGATTAATTGCATTTCAAAAATCCGGCATCAACGAAAGCAAACCAACAATCTGGCTACCCCAGGAAAATAGAATCCCGATGCATACCATCATTTTCATATTCATATCAACACGCACCTTATTTCATTATAAAAAAAGATTATCTCAACAAAAATAATTACAATTACAAAACATCTTTGCACAGCGATTAATTAATCCAAAGGAAAGCAAACACACGTGCTCATACCACAATTTGATTGATGAGATTTTGATTCAAACACACCTGAGAAAAGCGGCAAGGTGCGAATCTCACGTCAGTGAGAAGCATGAGAAGAAGAAGAGGAAGAGTGAGAGTGGTGAGAGGAAGGAGAATTCATCCTATTGTAGATTTGTTCGCCGACGAGGTAAATGCCGAAGGCCACGAGGGCGATTCCAAGTCCAGGGGTGGCATGTCGGAGCTGATTCGAAAGCATCGGGTGCTTCCTCCACTCGTCTCTTCTCCTGAAAAATTCTCCGGTATGTCCCCTCGCCATTGTTCGCTGTTATGGCCTCACTGCTTCTCGTTCTCGCGGTCGTGGTCTTCTCCGGACGGCACTTTCATTTCAGATCATTCCCTCTTTCTGTTTGGTTGAATCGGGCTTTCCGCTGGGCTAGGCCCAAACTTGGCCTCTGTTATTGGGCTGATTAAATTATTGTCCAATGTTAAGCGTTTACGTTTTTTTTTAATTAAAAAAAGTGCAAAAAATAACAAGATATTTAGCAAGTTTTAAGGTTCCTGATTTGAGGGTTTTTTTGCCCTGGCAAGTTTTAAGGTTTTAGGATGCTCGGCTATGCTTGATAATAGAAATCAAGATATTTAGCAAATCCATTATTTTGTGCATCCTAGATAAGACCTCCACAAGTAACTGCTACATTTACATTTACATAATTCACGGCGTCTTACTTGTAAAGAGAGCTTGTATGTCACTGAATTATGAAATTGTTGGCTGTTTTTGAACCCCATGCACTTCCCCATTCAAATGTTCAACTTTGTATTATTATGTGTTATACTTTCAGCAGCCGAAATTTATACAAGTTTTTTTGTATATTTCATTTCACTACGAGGGTGTTAAAATCAAGGCTACGTCCCTAAGTCCCCATGGTAATAGACCATGTGGCATGAAACAATTTCAGATGTCATAGATACTACTTTCGATTGTTAATATAATGGTTAATTTGATATTCAATTTAACCTTAAATATAAAACCTCAATTTAGTTTGTTTCTCATATTCATTTATTTTTTTAAAATAATCTTTATAGTAATTATATGTATAAATATTTCATCAAATGATAATTCTAACTAATACATATAATTATGAAGGATAACAAATGTTTTTAATCTATCAGCTCTTATATTTAAAAAAAAGACGTAATAATACTAGTGGAAAGATGTGACCTAGAAAATTTCCCATCCACAAAATTTGCTTTTGTCAAGTCAATATGCACTTTTTTTCTTCTCAGCACGTTGATGTTTTTGTCGATTTCCATTATTGCATGTTACGTTACGTCCCAAAGCATCCACGATGCTGCCTATTTTTGACATATTTCAATTCTTAATTTACTAGAATCATTTTGGTTATATGACTCGGGGAATTTTGATTCTCTAATGGTCAACCTTTTCTTAGACGCCTGATTTTCAATATGAAAAAGCTTATACTACTTCTGATCTAAATATAAGATTCATTTCATAACATAATTTATATTGGATTTTATATTCAAAACCGGAAGTAACACCATTTTCTTTCATATTTGACTTTTGTGTCATCAGGGTCTTTAAATATGAGGCATCTATAATTTTTAATGATATAATGATAAGTATATATTTTTAAATATAAATATGTGATTGTCTAACATTTAAATAAATCATACATATATCATATTTCAATCCAAAATTTAAAAGAATAGAATATAACTTTTTTCCGAAGTAACCAAGTAAAATAAACAAAACAAGGAATAATTTTGAAGAAAGGAAACTCAAGGCTTTTAATGTCCCTCATTATGAATTTCTTAGATAAATTATGAATCAGAAGGAACAAGGGAACAAAGGTACCGAACCACATAACATTTACATTTCCCACTCACATTCTCGAAGAATCGTTCAAATGAAGAAAAAGGCATACGAAAAATTTCTGAAGATTTATCTCAATAACTAATAACTAATGCTTGATGAATCAACTTACTTACCTTTTGACCTCCCTTTTCATTGACTTACCACAGTCACTAAATAATGTAAAATGTCCAACTTTTTGTGTTCTAACCTGCTCACAAAAGAATTTGAAGAGGTTTGTTCAGAACTAAACAAAAACATGTCATATAAATTATTGGATAGACTGCTCACAATCAATAAACTGAATTTGTCATGCACATTCATATATATAAAGTAAATATTATGTCAAAAGTGAGTTCACCCATTAGAAAAAGAAAGAAAGAAAAACCAATTCCTCCCAAAGGACAATAGTTACTATTGGCAAAGTTTCTAAATTAAAAAAAAAATAGACAAACATCTTCAAAATTATATCTAAGTTTCTTATAAATTATGTCATAAAGCACCAAAACTTTTTGTACCCCAAAAAAAATATCTAAATTTTGTCCTTGGATTTCAGCTTTCTATCATAAAAGAAAACGTTCTAGGGATGGTGGAAGCCACAAGCTTAGCTCCAGCAAAGAAGCCCTAAAAGAACATCAAGAAGCTACCTTTACCCTTCTTCGCTTGCAGTTATTCCAACATAGAAGTCCCACGCAACCTGCGGCCCCGGAGCCTGACTCATATCCCCTACAGAAAATAAAGCAGTAAGCAGAATATACCAAATAATCTCTCGTTTCCAAGATTAAAGACATTAACATTCATAATATTTGACAAACTCTTTATATCACTAAAACACTGTAGTAAGCTAGAGGTTGGAAGAGTTGCAAGAAGATCGTACAATATCTCCGACACATTCCAATGTGAAGAAGTCGTTACATGAACCATGTGTGAACCCAGATGCAAGAAAATTACGTCAAACCACTGAACTAGGTTATACTACTTGCAGTCCTTACTATAAGCATATAACAACTTTACATAAATTAATTAAAAGTAGTTATTTCTTATAAAATATCAAAACTACAGTCCATAAAGTTATTAATTAGTGGAGTTTGGTTAATCATAGGTGGAACAAGATTAATGCTTTGGGCAAAACATGTTATGAAACATGTAGGAAGGGCGTAATTTACAAGAGTTCCTTTCTTCTATATGATTACAATAGAAAAAGTGAATTGTGATTACCCAGCTGATGTAAAATAATAAATACCTTATTATCAAGCTTAAACAGAGGTTTGAAAGTTTTATTTATATTACTTTTCAAAAGCACAAAATCTAGGATTTCTTGGATTTTTATTTTGCCGCCTCACAGAGCACAAGTTTAAATAAAAAACCTCCTAAAACTAACCAACTTTCACTGCTAGGCCACAAGTAGTGGCTTACAAAGATTATTTCTAACATATAAAATGAAATCCTTGGAACAAGAGCATAAATTTCTAGTGTAAAAGATGAACATATTGAAAAATCGAAGAAATTAAGGACTTACAGATTATCTTTGTTGGAATTTGATGCTAAACTGCTACCGTGCAATAAACTTGGGGACATGGGACATCGGGCTCCGTTTCTACTAATCTGACCATTTTGTATGATTCTTCCGTGTTTAACTTTCAAAACTTTGACTTCATGATGAGGGTCATCTTCCCAACGCTGAGTGGAAAACCTTGTTGAATCAATGGACTCTACTGGGTCTTTACAGATAACATTTTCCTGAGGCAGTACCTGATTCTTCTCAGGTCTTGGATGATTCAAAAATCCTGGAGAACCTTTTTCTACAGCCTGAAGCCACGCAGTTTCCAGCCTCTGCTCACGTATAATAGATTCAACTCTGTGGGTGGGAATTTCCTGTTTATCCTCTCTCACACAGTTCCTCCCAGCCGTCAAATCTGATGAATCAATGACAGGCTGCAAGTTTTCATCCAGCAAAGGAAGAAAACTAGAATGACTACCCTTTTCATTTGCATGGTCTCCTTTTTTTGGTCTCTCACTTCCCATTGTTGATCCTGCCTGCATGATACCAGGTAGATTTTCACCTCCACCATCTGGCAAATGAATAATTCTAACCTCCACATTGCACCTGAGTACCATTTCCATTGAATTTGTAATACTACTCAAAAACCTTTCAGCCCTAATTTTAACATCTCTATCTCTGAATGCAACATATGCAACCAGAACACCTACAAGAAGAATGATATTAACTGATAGATATATGAAGAAATTGGAATAAAATGATAAAAAGTAGTAGCAAATTGAAAAACAGAAAGAAAGAAGATCTGCACTAGATGTATCACAAAATTATAATTTCATTTAGTCAGCACAAGAGCATTCCATTAGCTGACAACCAATGGGTGCCATCCATAATAACGTGTAGTTGAATGTTGAGCTACAGGCTGTTGTAGAGTTTGAATTAATACCACGGTTACGACAATCATCTGGTATCTAGTTGCACAAGGGTGACAGCTAACTAATAATGTGTGTTAAGAGTTGCGCCTACGTAGTAAATACATTTTTAACAACCAAATATCTAGTTGTGCTGAAAAGCCTTGTCAGCTTACCTTCAACTTCACAAATAGATACAAGATTTCCATGATTGTGGAGAAGCTGCCTCAACGTCTTAGAGTGACACCTCCCTATACAACTTGCCCAGATATCAAGTAACTTCCCTGAATTTACACATCTTACCATCATATTCCCAGTAATAAGATCATCAGATGAAGCCGGCGTTGCATCATCATCTCCTAGAACTGGACTACTTGATGGCTGTGAACTCAAGCTGAAACCATCTGACTTAGACGATACATCCCATTGACCTCTAGAATCGCCATTCAAAGGTTGTTGCTGGGAAATAGGGGATGTTGACATTCGAGAAATATATCTAACATCCGATCTATGCTTTGGAGCAGTAACTTCTCTTGAAGCACTTGATGGATCATATTCGGAAGTCTTGCCGCTCTGCCTCCTTCCAGTGCCTGACTGGGTAAGATCTGGTGAAGGCATTGAACCAAGCTGTAGCAGGGTAGCTGTGAACCATGTTGAGCGTTCACTAGAAGTCCTTAACTGTTTCTCAGCCTCTGAGAGCAGCTTCAAAGCATGCTTTAACCTCCCCAACTCCGATTCATTCACTAATCATGAAACCCAAGCATGCATGTCAATAATTAATCAAGTAAAGTCCCCCATGAATATAATACATAAAGACAACCAAATCCTAGAGGGATGCAAAGCACCCCTAAAACGAGAACAAGGAACTAAAAATACCAAGAACCAAGATCCCTTTCTCCAAATATGCAACCCTAAGGTCACAAGAGAAGAATCGAGAGGAAGTAGACTTGGATAACTTTGTGAAAATATTCACTCAACCACATAACCCTTCTTTTCCTTATATTTTCAATCATGTAAAAAGAAAAAAATTACAGCTGACAATTGTGAAGTTTCATCAAACAGAAAGTAAGAGAAAACCATTAAGATATACAAATGAGAATGTGGGTATGCATTACTCAGTCTAGAGAATAAATCAGTAAAATAGAACACTAATGGTAACCAGAGAAAAAAGAAGCCAGAAGCATCACACCATAGTAGACTACCGATGGTATATTTACCAGGGCAACACCTACATTAAAGAAGCTCGTGAGTCATAGTTTAAAAGTGCCAAAAGGCAACATTATAAATACCAAAATTAAGACAACGAAAGAGGGTAAAAATAATTTCAAGATCTTAAAAGAGATTGCACTCACAACTTCGTCCACCAAAATACGAATCACTAGGTTTGGCATCAATGACACTATATGATCCGGCAATGATGTCCATAATGAGGCATGCCATTTGTGATATCAAAATCATCGGATCAGCCACAAAATCCATCACTTCTCTGGCTCTCTTCACTGTTTCTGAGGTATCTGATGACATTGCTATCTCCAACAGCTCTAGTAGTTTTTCATCCGAGACAACACCCACCTGTTGCAGAAAATAAATGACAGCATTAAGTTCGAATGATGTGCTCAAAACAAAATGTCACTAAAACTGAAACGCTTCAGTTTTTCAGATTATGTCCTAAGATGATAGTCACAAAAAACTCACAAGTTCATTGACAAGTGAAGCAGTAATTCTTTTCCCCAGCAAACTCAGTTGTTCTAACATAGTTTCTGCATCTTGAAGCGAACCATCCGCATTCATAGCAATAAGGTCCAGCGCATCTTTTTCAACATCCAGGTTCTCTTCAGCAGATAGTGTCCTTAATCTGGCCACAATATCACCATCTTTAATTTTGTTAAAAAGGTACTTCTGGCATCGAGACTGTATTGTCCGTGGAACATTCTCAAGATCAGTTGTTATAAATATGAACACAACTCGACTAGGTGGTTCTTCCAGAAACTTCAGAAATGCCAGCCATGTCTTAGAAGGAAGCAAGTGACACTCATCTATTACAAATACAGCGTATTGTGAGGAGGCTGATGGTGATCCTGCCGGTAGTCTTTTCAGTAGATGTCTAACACTATCAATCCCTTGCTTATTGGTTCCATCAACTTCCAAGAAATTCCTACTCTTTCCAGAATTGAGATCAGTGCAATTCCTGCAGTATCCACAAGGCTTACTTAAATCAGGAGCCTTACAATTAAGAGCAGCTGCAAAAATTCTGGCTGTTGAAGTTTTACCAGTGCCACGTGGACCTTGGAAAAGATAAATGGGCGCAATTCTATCCCTTGAAATAGCATTCATAAGTGACTGAGCCACAATGTTCTGGCCAATCAAGTCATCAAAGGAAATAGGTTTATACTTCTGACTGAAACTAGTAGCATTTTCTAGTGTGCCTTCCTCATCCCCTTCCCCCTCCACAGCCACAATCTCCAAAACATCTTGACTCCTACAACTTGATGACCATCTCCTTCCATCTAACCTGCTTAAACCCTCAAGATAAAGTTCCCCTAAGTTCGTGGAAAGTTCATCATCGCTCCTTCCAGTTCCTACAGACGAGCCTCCTCTAACATCACCACTGCTGGTGAGCAGTGGAAGAACACCATGAGCGCTCCTTGAAGAAACTCTCCACTTGTTAGGGCTTGATGATAAGGACCTCCGGTGTCTTGTATAGATACTTTGACTTCCACAAAATAAGCTACTTCCTTTCCTCCTCAAAGTCTCTGAAAGAGAAGGAGAATAACAACTCCTACACATCCCTCTATTTTTTGGAGTCCTCTTGGACCAATAACAAGGAATCCCGCATCCCCTCTGGCCAGGCAAATCCAAGTGATCGTCTACCTCATCATCACCATAATTCAATGAGCTTGTCGTGGCATCCCAGGATCCAACAGTACTTGAATTATAGTGACCAAACCTATTATAAGAGCAGGTTGATAACGCAGGCGTGCTATAAGTATAAGAAGAGTCCTCAGTTCGGCTACCTCTCAGTAACTTTGAGGAAGAACGAGACCAATTCTTACGCTTGAGTTTCAACAGCAAACGAGACGACCCTAAAATTCGCCTTAAATCCTCAGAATTGTAGTAATCCTCAGTATCATCAGACTGTTCAATTGAGTCCTCTAGAAATGTCTTGGAATTTACAAACTTCCTACCCAAATTGGTTGCTGGTTTCCGGTATTTTGACAAGTTATCCGAATATGTGTTAGTTTTCTTACTCTTTCTCTTGATACTGCCCATTTTTCTTCTGGCCGAAGAAAAATTATTAGCGTCTTTACACCGGAAAATAGAAGAACGTCTCCCATCTCGCAAGTAAGTGTTGCTCTTCGAATCACAACCTCGAGCATCACTCAAGGAATCCTCGAAACTTCCCAGAAGCGATGAAGAAGAACCGTCGTTGGCGCCGCCAGCAGCAGCAACCTCATCATCACCATCATCTTCTTCTTCCTCTACGAAGTCGTTTTTGGCCACTCCACTCTTGTCGCCTGACGATTTGTGATTCTCCCAGTTGCACAACAACCCGCTATTCTCTTTTCCACTGTACAAATTGTTCTTCCATGCAGAAGCGGAAGCAGCAGCAACGGATCTCGATGAACTAAGAGGTGACTTCCAGGACGACGTCGTACCAGGATCCCTCAAGACACGAGCAGCTTTATGAATTTGAGCGAGGTCCTTCTTCTTGAGATGAAGCTTGCTAGGATCAGAAACCCGCCTTTCAGACATAATTTTTAGCAACTTCGAACCTTCAAACTCAAACCAATGCCTCAGAATCAAAGAGAAGCAAGACTGAATTCCATGTATTTACAGAACAAAAAATACAAATTTTCACACTTGGAATCAACGACCAGAGGAAAAAGTGTAAAGCTGCAGAAATGATGAAAGAATGGAAGGTGGCGGAACAGCAAATGAGTTATAGGAACTTGTGAGAGCAGATCCGTGAGGAGTTGCTAAAGCTGTGTCTGTGCCTGTCTCTATGTCTTTGTCTGTTTCTTAGGGTTCTTCTACTTGGCGCCCCAATTCAATTCTTGAAATCCTTGACACTGTTGTGACTGTGACTGGGGCGCAGAGAGAGAGAGAGAGGGAGATTCTCTGGTAGTCTTCTGATTTTGGGTGATGAACTCGTTCAAAGTACATACATGGAAAAGGAAATAATAAAGCAAGGGGAAAATTACTTTGAAGATCTGAGAATCAAAAATATTTATGTTACTTTTTCAAAAAAGATATATCATTGAGATTTGAGATATCAATTCAATAATTTTGAAAATGACATTCTGTTTAACAAGAGTTAAATTTTATAAATCTTTACTGAACAAAATGAGAGCCTTGTGTACAGGATTTGCAAATAATTGAAAATGACATGAGAATGTCTTGATTACGCTTCTTAATTTTTTTTTTTTTTTGCCAACTTCTTAATATCTCTCTTAAGACCTTAAAAATCTATATTCCTTTCTATCTTAAATATAAGAATTTGATAATTAATTTATGAGTATCAATAAAATTAAGTAAGTTAGTTTTTTTTAAATAAATGTATATTAATTTTCTAAAATTTTTAATCACTTGTATTGAAAATTATAAATCATGAATAAAAATTAATTTAATAGCTCAATTAATATAATTGTTCAGAAAAAAATTATAAATTTATGAGAAAAAGTAAATAGAATTTGTGTATTTAGGATCAAAATACACTAGCTATTGAATTTAGAATGAGATGGAGCATTTTAATTAACCTTATGTATAAGTAGTTTGGGTTTTGAAGCTTGTTTTAAATAAAAATAAATGTGATTTTTTTTAATTTCTTCAATTTGACAAAATTATTTAAAAACCGCTTGGGGGCATTACGTGTTATTTAAAGAGGATTTCATGTTCTCGTAAGCTCCAACTTTTGACTTTCTTGCGTGTGTCAGTACGCTCTTCTTGCATTGTTGCATGTGCTTGCCTTTTTAATTTGAATTCTGTCGATATTAAAATTTTTTTAAAAATGTGTTTGAATAAATACAAAACTATAGATTTAAAAATATTTTTACAGTATACGAAATAAATATATAAAATAATTTATCTCAATTTAAGAAAAATGTTTTTCTAAAATACTTTTGGAGCTAAGCAAACACCCTCTATATATTTTTTAAATACAGGTAACTTTTTATTATAATCAGTTTTATTTAAAACACAGTTAGAAACTAAATATAAACAATTTTCTCAGTAAAAATTTAAATTTTAATTCCTCATGTTATAAAATACAATCTCCTTTTATTAGATTTAATCTTTTTGGTCATTTTTCATGTTCTTGTTCCAAGTTCTATCTTTGAAAAAGTTGGTCGTTGAAAATAAAGGCCCACCTAGTGGCGCTGGAGCAGGAAATTATTAAAATTATGTCAGGTGTATTATAAAAACAAATATACATTGCAGTGTATTTTTAAATTAAAAAAACAATATAATATTCAAACTTACTTTAAATTACTGTCTCAAAACAAACAACAAATTTATTCATGTTCCAGAAAATAAAACAGGGGAATTATCATAATTTTCCCCACTAAGTTTGTATTATCTTCATGTGTATATATAATATAAACAAATTAATAAATTACGTTGTTTATAACACATAAATAATATGATGTACTATTTTAATTCTTAGAAGGATTATATAGCTTTTAAAAAAAAAAAAAGAAGGATTATACAGCTTACATATTAGGCCTTATGCCGATACAATTAGGCGTAACAGTGATTATGACAAGTTGGGAGTATAGTTTTCAGGGAAAATGAAAAATAAAGAAGGCTGGATGTATGATATCTCAATTTAGGAAGCTAAGGATTTTCAAAGACAGAGAGAAAAATTCTTCTCAAATTAAAAATTTTAAATTCAGCAAAATAACAAAAATGCTTTTTATCTTTTTTTTTTTCAAAAAAAGGCTCAGTCCTCACTGGTGGCCAGCCACCTCCATCGGGCACTAGCACTGGCTACCAACGCGGTGGCTACCAATAGATTTTTTTTTTTGCCATTTATGAATATTGCAAGAAAGTGGTGGGGTGGGATTTAATCCCACTACCCCTTGATCGTTTGGGCCAACAAAAAAAATTAGACTATCAAATATTTGTTAATTTTATAATGCAAACAAAAAGATAAATTAACTCTTTTACTATGACTTCAGCCCGTGACAACAATTTATCTGGGAATGACAAATCTTAATTAAAAAATAACAAGTCTAAATTTAATATTAACAAAGCAACTCTTCCTAATACATAACAAGAAATAGCATGTACATTAATTAAAAATGACAACAATTTATTTGGGAATGACAAGTCTTGATTGAAAAATGACAAGTCTAAACTTGATATTAATAATGTGTTTTTTCCTGATACATAATAGAAAATAGCAAGTGCATTAATTAAAAATGACAACAATTTATTTGAGAATGACAAGTCTTAATTGTAAAATAACAAATTTTGACTATAACAAGACTAGCTATGCTTGTCACACACATAAATAGGATTTTTAATATTTATATCTAAATGACTATGAGGGAAAGGACGTATTAAAATAAAGTCAGATATAGTCTTTTGTAGATAATTAAATAAATTTGACACACACAAATCATTTAGGAAAGAAAAAAGAAATAGCACAGATTCAAAACAAAAACTATAATCAAGCAATCAAGACTTGTTATTTCCTAATTAAGACATGTTATTCCTAAATAAATTGTCATCATTTTTAATTAATGCACCTGTTATTTCCTGTTATATATCAGAAAAAGACACATTGTTAATCTGAAATTTAGACTTATTATTTTCCAATAAAGACATGTCATTTCCAAATAAATTATTGTCATTTTTAATTAATGTACTTGTTATTTCTTGTTATATATATCAAGAAAAGTTGCTTTGTTAATATCAAATTTAGACTTGTTATTTCTCAATTAAGACTTATTATCTCCAGATAAATTGTTGTCATGAGTTGGAGTCACAGTAAAAAGGTCAATTTATATTTTTGTTTGCATTATAAGATTAACAAATCTTTGGTGGCCTAAATGACCAACAGGTATTAGGATCAAATCTCACTCTCACCACTTTCTTTCAATATTCTCACATGGCCAAAAAAAATTTGTGACAAAAAAAATCCACTAGCAACCACCACCCTGGTGGCTTGTAGTGGTGGTCGCCTGCCAGTAGCCAGTTGTCAGTGGTGGCAAGCCAACGGCGAGGGTTGAGTCTTTTTTAAAAAAAAAAAAAAGACAAAAGATATTTTTGTCATTTTACTGAATTTCAAAATTTCAATTTGGAATGAATTTCCTTATCTGCCCTTGAAAATCCTTAGCTTCTCAAATTGGGATGTTATATATTCAGTTCTTTTTTTTATTTGTCATTCTCTCTAGTTTTTAATTGCTTTTCAATATTGGGGAGTGATATTTTGAAGCTTTTTATGATTGTGCCTTTCAAAATTAGGTACGTGAACACCCACTTTCATCTTGACTAGTAACCACCCTGTTTTTCTTTTTCAGGCAAAAAAAGAAAAGGAAAAAAAAAAAACCACCCTGTTTTTCTTTTTCAGGCAAAAAAAAGAAAAGGAAAAAAAAAAACCACCCTGTTTTTTTTATGGGTTTACGATGGCTTTGTGTTGAAGCTATGGGCCAAAAGTCGTGTGGATATCCAAAAATTTTTAGCTATTAAAAAAATTAATAGTAAGCGTTAGTTTTTTAAATGAATAGGGTGACGTTGCTTCTTCTTTTTCTTTAATATTTTTAAGGCAACAATAATAACAATAAATCCTAGTCCACTATGTGGACTTGGATCGAATAATACACATTATCAACAATCAAATTCTTAAATACTACCTCTAGTCCTTAATATATGATATTGTTTGACTTTTGTTTTGATTATAAATATAAAATCCTAATACACTTTGTCTCTTATATTTATGTATTTTTTCTCAATATAGTTATTTTAACAATGATAATTCTAACTAATATACTTGATTAACAAGGATATTTTAGAAAAAAAACAATACCTATTTATTGCAAATAACTAATTTAACTTCTTTCTTTAATCTTCTCAAATTAGTCAATTAGTTCTTATAATTAGGACCGGAGGTAGTAAGTTGTTATAAATCACGTTGTTTTCCTCTGCTTCTTTTTTTGGATAACTCCATACTATTTGATTCATCATCTTTATTAGTGTCTCTAATGACCTTCTTGGTACATACCCATGCCACCTTAACTGGTTTTCAAGTATTTTCTCTTTAATAGGCATTGAGACCAAAAAAAATCCCAATACATACAGCTTTTCCGTGAATACTTGGTGAAAACTGCTCTTAACCCACTTTTTTTATTCAAGCCTTACATATAGAGTAATTATTAATTTGTTCATTTCCAACATTTTATGAATTAAAAATATCATGAATTACAGTGAGAATGCGGGATTAATAAGGATAAAAAGAAATATAATACTCCTCCGGTCCTTATTATAAGACCCAATTTGACTTTTTATTTGGTCCTAATTATAAGACCCAATCCATTTTCTCTCTTATATTTATATATTTTTTTCCAAGATAATCCTTCTAATAATGATAGTTTTAGTCAATATACTTAATTAGCAAGGATATTTTAGGAATAACAACACTTATTTATTATAAATAACCAACTTAATTTACTTCCTTAATCTCCTCAAATAAGTTAATTGGGTCTTATAATTAGGACCGGAGGAGTATTAAGCTAAATCAGATAAGTTAAATTAGTGACTTTCTAAGGTATTATTACATCCAAGTATGGTGATTATTATGAGCACCGTTCCACAATTACGTGAGAGGATCATGTTCTGCCCAATGATGCGTTTTTCTTTTCGGGACCGCCTTTTCGATAAGGTGAAATGCTGTAGCAAACTCCGTTTCATTTCACGCTGGGAAACATGATTTGAGGGTTTTTTTTTTTTAAATATTATCTCCCATCTCCAATATTATCCCGGTCCTAATTATAAGATCTTATTTGTCGTTTATAAACAAAGTTTTATAATCAGGACAGGAGGTAATACTATAAAAGCTAGGTAAAAGTTCTAAATATATTAAACACCGAGTGTAGTGCAATTTAAACTGGCACATAACCTAAATACTCCTCCGATCCTTAATATAAGACCCATTTAACTAATTTGATTATATTAAGGAAGTTAGGTAAGTTAGTTAATTATAAAAAATGTGACACGTTTTTCCTAAAACACCATAATCATCTTTCTTAATACCCACCTCCCTCTTCTATTTGATTATGGCTGAAAGAGTATCCATAAGGGTAATTTAGAGAAAATTGATAAAAATGATAAATGGGCCTTATATTTAGGATCAAAACTAACTCAATAATTAAGTCCTATATTAAGCACCGGAGGAGTATATCAATATCAAGTGTAAACTGATACCTCATTTAAACATGATTAGTAACGCTGCCATTGCGAGTGGCTTTCAGTTTGGTTGTCCTCGCTTCCAGCTTTTTTTTTCCCCCTTGTCATTGCCATCAATACTAATATAATCATCAATATTGATTTGATGAAATATAAGAAAAAGGCCTTTTTAAAATAAGACCGAAGTTTTGAAATGGAAAAAATCATCTGAAGAATCAACTTAAATACAACTCATTAATACTAAATATCAAATATAACAAAAACAACAAATCCTTATCTCACTAAGTGGAGTCTATAATATGGATTACATAACATCATTAAGCTCTATCCATAACTACTGAATATCAAATAATTATGTCAAAAAATAATATAAGATATAAAATCTATAATAAATTATAAGAAAAATTAGTCATTTAGTTTTTATAATTTGGACTTTATTGTAATTCGTGCTCTGATAAATTTAATTCGATACAATTCAATTCTTATAATATTGATTTGGTTGAAACTCGGTCTCTCAACTTTAACATCATAAGCAACATAACTCATTTATTAATGTGTATCTTACACGTGTATATACATATAAGAGAGGGTTTGTTGAATCAAGTAGGAAAGTGTAGTGTGTGTCTTGTACCATTTGTTAGGAAACAAAAGCAATGGTTAGGTTCATTCTATGACATATGATTGAAAGATAAAGCTTATCCATTGGCATAAATCTCAATTAGACTTAATAATGTACGCCTTCATGGATCACTCATTATTATTACATCCACGTGGATATATGGGTGGGTGAGGATTGAATCTATACTTGCCCCTTTTCTAGTTAACTTTATGAATTATCTAACTTCTTTATCATATTATACTACCTTTGATCCTTAATATAAAATATAATTAGTTAATTTAGAGAGATCAAGAAAGTTAAATCAAAAAAGCTATAATGAAGAAGATACAACAACTAACTCCCAACAGCAGTGTAAGTAGACAGTAACTATTTTATTAAAAAAATTATATTTTATGTAAAATGAAAAATATCCTACGCATTTTTCTTTTTTAACATAAAAATATTTATCTCATGAAACACTTATAATCATAGAATGAGTTTTGATACTCATCATTTCGATGAGCATTTTAAACTCATTATATCTGGATGGTCCATATCTCATTTGGATGATCCAGATTTAATTTCTTTTTTATTTGTATTTGTTCAAAATAATTATTTTAATATGTATACAATATAAAATAGAGATAATCTTTTAATTATCATTCTTTCAAAAAATAGTTTTTTAATTTAGAAATAAATAATTAAAGATTTTAAATTTGGATCATTTAAATAAAATATAAACGGTTCAGATATGATGAGTTTATGATGCTTATCACTGTTGATGAGCACTGAAATTGATTCCATTCCACATGGACAAAAAGTAATAATTTTAAATTTATTATGTATATTTTCATGAGGGGAGATTTATTAATAAAAATAGGAAAATGGATTGGGGTGGAGTTGCGACCACATGCGGAGACTAGTTGACAGTTATGTTGTCCAATTTACGAATCCCATTCTTAAGCCAGAAGTCTAGAAGTGGGTCCACTAAGTAAAGTGATCCTACTTTGCTTCTTAATGGGACATTCCATTGTTAATCAATATCTGCCCTTTCCTTTTCACTGAAAAAAGTTCATTAAGAGATTATTCTTAGAAATTTATTAAGAAAGAAAACCCCTTACAATTTTAAAGATACCTACCTTCGATTTCTAAACATTCGAAATAATTGAGAGATTTATTTTGATGTTAAGTATATAACTTTAATTTATTTTGTCTCACAAATTTATAAACTTTTTTATATAATTATATTGCTTGGTTTTGCTAAAGAGGGTTTTATTAATGAAAGTAGTTTTTAATATAAATAATTAAATAATATATTTTAAAAAAACTAACACGCAATTATTACAAATAAATATTTTAACTAGTTTTATTAATATTTACAAACTAGTTATATAGCTCATACATTTATGACGGAAGTAAATAATTTATATTTATTAAAAAATAGTTCATTTTTTAACCCCAAAAAAATCATTTGAAGCCCTCAAATAGAGTTTTCCAAAAATCACAAGATGTGTCACTTTTAATGTTGTTTGGATAGAATCAAAACTATGATTTTAAAAGTACTTTTACAGTGTACAAAATAAATATATGGAGAAGTTTGCTTCGTTTTACGGAAAAGTGCTTCTAAGAAACACTTTTGGGTGCTTCCAAACACCTCCACAGTTAAAACCATCTAAACATGCTCAAAAACCTAGTATTAGTAATAGGATATAAACGCCGTCCCTGTGCTATAGACCAGTTTCTTATCAGTTGAAATAGGCATAAATGTTTTCTCTTTAGCGATGAAAGGAGGTGGATAGTTATTATGATAACGACAATGGGTATCATATAGTCATCATAAGAGGCATTAGGAAGGGTAGGACATTAAAAACTCATTTTGATATGATGCATTATGAATAATACAATTCGTATATACTGCTACCTTTGGTGCTTAGTATAAAATCTAATTTAAACTAAGTCTTTAAGTCCTTAGTATACTATAAAATCTACTTTAAACCAAATTTTATATTAAAAACTGAAGGTAGTATTTTTTTAGTTACATAGTTGATATATTGACAATAAACTTTTGACAATTATATTTAAAAATTCCTGGATGAAAAATAATATCACTGTATTTTGTGTTTTCTCTAAAGTCATAAGTTCAAATTTCACTACTATGACTAATGTGAAAACTTTATTGATGAGTAATCTGTAATTATATCTATAAACATTTTCTGAGCCTACAGACATAAACTCACAAACTTTTTTTCTACGAAAAGATATTACTATCAATAAAAACTGCCCTTAAAGTGTTCATCCTATTTTTCGAATAAGATATCATAACATGAAAATTTCTGTTTTTAATTGTCTTTCTACTTCTAACACTTTAGACCATTTTTGTTTGACTTCTTTCAGTGAGTAAAACATTAAAAAAAAAAAAAAGAAGAGACAGAAGCAGTAAATGATCCAAATTATCAGCCCATCTCCAAGGAGTGTGGAAGCCATCAAGCTTGTGTCCAAATATGAAAGAAAACAGTCAGAATGTTGTGGTCTCTTTAGTACAAGGAAAATAAATAAAATACAATCAAAAAATGAATAATGTAAAAGACGTAAAATAGCACCCATCTTTATTTCTAAAAAGTAAATTAAAATACGTTTTTCCTTTTCCGGGGGCAAACATAGGAACACGAAGTGTTCCGTTACATATAACACCATCAAAAGTTAAAATTAAAGCAGCCCACTATAGGAAGCAAATTTCCACTACTAACCAAGAAAACCAAAAAGGTCAGAACCCAAACATTAAAACGGGGAAGGGATAACAAAATTGCAACATCTACTTCAAAACAAAAGAGATGAAACTAAGAAATTTTTCTTCGGACTACCCTGGTCCAAAAATGACCAACTTGAGCTTTTCACTAACTGAAGCCAGTACCCAGAAGTTTTCTTCAATGACCTGCTGAAAATGGCCATATGATCTTTTTATTGTGCGTTCCTAAAACACGAACATTTTGAAGGGACACCAATCTTTGATCACACAGGCTTTTCTACTCTTTCAGGCACTAAAAAATTTTTGTCATGCCACCCATGACCATATTTGTGTGAATATTCAATGCTTCACATGTGCAAGCAAGGTTCTCAGATAAAAAGGTGGATCATAAACAATAAGTAGTTATTTATAGTCTACCTACGATGGTAAAGAAGAAATACATCAAATCTGCATAAAAACAATCAGATATATTCATATAATGTCCTTGTTGCCAATGACTACTTAAAAACACAATTAACAGGAAGATTAGACACAGTAGGAATAAGCACTAGCAAAACTTCAAATTATGTCTGCATTGTCATTCATGTTCAGTTGACTAACACAGGCAACCAACGTTCTTAACTTTAAAATTTTATCAAACATTCTAAACCTTGTCTGTCCTGTTTGGTTGGAGATCCTCCAGAGCTTCTAAACTCTAGCCCTCTTATTACTGCAGCTAGGGCACTTATATTGCTTGATGTGTTCAGCCTTAGCAGGAGTGATTTTCACACATTTGCCATGGAACCATCTCTCACACACATCGCAACAGATCCAGAACTCGTCAGTGCCATAATTATCACCGCATGCTCCACATGTTGCCCCTTGTTCATCATCATCTTCTTCTTCTTCTCCGCTCTCATCCTCTTCTTTGGGAGGAGGAGACATTTTCACTCCCTTGGCCTGAGAGCCAGATTGGGAGGACTGATAAGGAGCAGCATTCAAACAGCAAGACCAAAGAAACTTTTCAAAATGGGAAGTACCAGAAAGATAAACTAAGAACATTAAGGTGAAACTTGCTTACCACCTTCCCACTTGACTTGCTTTTGCTACCATTGTTGTGAGCAGCTGACTGATCCTTTGATTGCTTGGCGCTTCCCGTCACAACTTCAAATATGGTTGGGAGATCATTTATCATCTGAAAAAGCCTTTTCCTGCAGATATCAATGAGAAGCCAAATCAGAAGTATCATCCAATTAGATGTCACATAAAACCTTTGACCCTGATATTTTCAGGATTTCTAGAAATATATCAATTCTTCCTGGCTCCTTCCAGAATTTTTCCCCTTTTGTTTTCTCCTCTTTCTTTTGGGGCAAAAGAGATATCAGTTATCACTACTCTGATTGGTCTAAGTTATTACTTCTTCTGTCTAATCATATGACTCATTGTCAACAGTATTGGCCAAATGGGATTATATGGTGGACTGAAATGGGACCCAGAAAAAGATATTAAACTGCCTTCGCTCTGCCAGATATGAGCCAAAATTTTACACATTAACCATGCAATTGATGTAGCAGTGAGACAACAAGCATGTGCATGGAAGATCACAGACTAACTATAAGACCATAAATTGCTGGTCTCTTGACTGCGCAACTCATGTCAGGCCAGAACAGTATCCTATCAGGATTCAAGACTTCCTCACAAAATACAAGTGAATACAACAATAGCATACAATAAACAATACCGCTGTCTAGATATATATCAACAACACCAGTTATTAGAAACTCAATAAAACCTACTAAGTTTGACCACATGATTTCCAAGACCCTGTGTCAACATGAAATTCCCAAGGTAAACTCATTTGGGGGGGGGGGGGACATTTTTCTATTTAGGTGGACATTCAACTCCTAGCATAATATATTAATGCTAACAGAAAATTAGAGCATCATGGCCAAAATTTTCACTCCAAAGTCACTTCAAATAAACCTAAACATTTCATCAGATTCAACAAATAGTTAATATAATATCAGTAAATATCCCAATTAGCGTTATAGAACTAACATGTGAAATGCAGGAAGTTCCCGCAAATAATAATTTATCACGAAAAAGGAAGAAGACCTCTGCAACAATAGAAGACTTGTAAAGAGAAAAAAAAATCAGACTATAACTTTCAAACCAATATTTATTTTACTTTTAAAAGCATGATATATTTGAAAACAATATTTTAAACACAGAGTGACAGTTTTTTAAAGGGAAAAAGGAGGAACTTTAACGTAGTGGAAGGCAGTAAAACTGATGAGCTTGATCCTAAGCTCCACCATAAAACTAATAGTAACCATGACAGATAAGATATTAAAGGAAGATTTGAATGCTTTATTATATATTCCCCAAATCATTATTAAGCATTAAAGGACATTCAATCAGATTATTGTGCGAGAACATCAATCATATAAAGTTTTTAATAACTTGAACTTAATTTTTATTCATTACATCACCAACCTCCCCATTCTTATAGCAACTAAACAGAGAACATTCACATCAACATTGAATAGAAAAAGGAAAATAACTAATCTGACCTTAAATCATGACCCGCAGCTTCCCACTGAAGATTTAAAACCTCATCTCAAAAATAAGTTTAAAACCTCATACAGTTCCAAGGTCTATGTCACTAAAACAGTGCTAGTGATGAAAATTGAAGCAAAAGAATAGTTAATACAAAGTCAGAGAATTATTAGCGCTTCGTTAAGATACTTTATTGGAAAATGAAAGAGGATAATTCATAAGATATGCACAGCCAAAGCACAAAAATAAGGGCCTTTCATCCAAATGACCAGCTTTAGCACTTTGAATAGTGTCAACAAAGAAAAAATGAGTATCCAGAGCCACAATGACATTTGAGCAGTATAAGGAATAAATTAGTAAGGATCTCTCTTTATTATTCATACATTATGATAAAGATGCAAATGTCCTCACAAAAATGCATATTATTGAAGATTTTGAAAATTAATCAAAAAACTACACTGCTGCTTTCTTTCTTTATTTTGCAAACAAAATTAAGAGCACACTAAGCTTATAATAATATTTCATCCACACAACCCCTCATCCGTGGGTTCAGTAGGCAAAGGGGTTGGACACACTCACTGAGGGAGCGGGTTCGAGCCTAAAGCACGTCGCAGCGCTGAGGGAGGCATCTTTAAAGCCAAGGCCTCAACTTGTAAACAACAGGGTCCTGCAAGGCTAGGGTTAAGGGTTAATTGACCTGTCTTTGGATCATAGGTGAACCCAACCCCTTTCCTAAAATTTGATCACCAAAAGAATAATAATAACAATAATATAATAATATTTCATCCATACAGGACGAACTGAATAAATTGAAAACTCCCAACAACCTAAAAATGTTAAAGAAGTCTATGATTTGCAAGACCAAACAAACCAAAACAAGCTTGATCCAGAGAACCCAAACTAAAAGCATTGCTTAATGTAAGACATCTACTGGAAAACTCCAAGTGTTGGGTGGAATTAGGTTGATAAAGACAAAATTCTAAAGTTTATAAGTGTGAAGATCAAGAAATCTTACCTTTCATTCTTACCAAATCCAAAGCGGGCACCAAAATAGAAAGACACAGCAAGCAGCCATGAGTCACTGTGAACTGCAACCAGTGACAACCAATCCTTCTCTTGCATCCCATCCCTGGCAAAGTTTATACCTAATGCTGGCTCAGGAAGTTCAGGAGGCACTTCCTCAACAGGCAAATTCACTTCCCATGTTTCATTTGGTAATCCATATAGACACAAGTTCTCTTTCTCTACAATACAAGCAAATTTGTTTTAACTAACGCACGCAAAATTAAATATTATCAAACATTCTTGCAGCAAATTAATTTACAGATGTCAAATCAACAGAAATTAAAGAATGCGTTTTTCCAATAGACCATCAACAAGGCGTGATGTTCAACTCCAAAATTACAAACGTACATGCAACAATAGCAGACCCACCTCCATGATAACCATAAAGCTTACTTTGGAAGAGCAAGTACCAGAAAGCATACGAAATTAGACAGAAAGCCTTTTAACTTTAGATCAAAAGGTAATGGATTAAAAGCAAAACACAAAATTAACCTAGTCTCAAGGCAACATGAGATATTTGTACGTCTTTTAAGCATCTAATTTTCATCTGACTCTTCATTAAGAGGCCAAACATACAGTACCTAGGAATTCATAGACAACAACTCAATGGTCAACAAATTAAAATTTCATAGCAACTTATAACCCTAAGCCAAAGGTGAATAAAGGCAACCCGTGAAGTTTAATGGAATCAACGTCTCAAGATTTTAAGCTAAAAAATTTAATGATACAAGGATTATTTGTTTCTCCTTAAGCAATACAATGCTCTGAATCTCTGATAATAAAGTGTATCATGTCAAAAGGTGTATTAATGTCAAGCATGCCGACTGTTTAAGTTACCAAAGCATTTTCAGAAAAGGAAATAAAAAGGTGAGTAACTGTCCATCATCAATAAAAGAATCGGAAATTCGGCTCCAACTCCTGACATTTATAACAGTTACACTTCATTACCATCTCAAACCCATGTGGACAGAAAAATCTTGTGTAATTAGGCAAAGAAGATTGCGCAAGTGTCCATGGTCAAGCCAAAAACAAGGTGCACAAGAGCACTCATGTCTGCACATTAGCATAACGCATGGTTCACATGACTGACTGCCCAAGTTTCATACAGATAAGCCTAAAACTCGGCCAACATGAGCGCACAAGTCTTCATATAGATAAGCCCAACACTCGACGGACATGCATGACCCAAAGAATTAGTATATGCGACTAAAAGAAAACGTGACTAACACTCCAACTCTGCTCTCCGAACAGGCGAGAACCCTGAAGGGTAACAAATGCATCACATAAAGTAGAACAGAAAGGCAACTATAAAACACCAATTACACCCAAAAATAAATCATAAGGAGAAAGAATCAACACGCTGCATGTAACCCAAATTGTTCGGTAACTAGTGTCAGCTTATAGCAGAGTGACAATCAAGCATCAGTTCGATGAACCAGAAATTCAATGAAGTAAAAGAAACACAACTCCTCTCTTTGCTTTACCCCAACAAACAGAGATATACCGAAAACTACCCAAAGTCAAAGTTGCAGTTACAAATGTGAGAGAAGAAGCCCCATCAGTCGAACAGTTAAAAGCGCAACAAATGTGGTACAATTACCATCAGTCAAATAAACAAAACAACAGAGAACGGGAATTCCGGATAAATAAAAACAATTGAGACATTCAAGTAACCCACCAGGATCGCACTGCTGGTAGAACTTTTCAACATCTGCAAGCAGAAGAACCCATAGAAAAACTCAGTAAACACACAAACATAAATTAACATGAAAAAGAAGAAGAGAACAGAGAAAAAATAATTAGCGAACCAGTAGTGAGGGCCTTAATTAATCCAGCTCTTCTTCCCTTAAAGTCGCTGAAAACCTCCTCCACTGTTCTCGGTATTGGGTGCGGTATGCTTTCCATTGTGTCTCAGAGCAGAGCACGGAACAATCTTCCAAATTTGAATTATATATAACCTAGCCAAAGAAAACCCAGTTTGAATTCACGACAACGACTACAGAATGCTGCTTCTGACCGGGAATTCTAAAGATAGTCAAACTAACCAGAGAAAGGACACGGATTCAGAAAACCCCCCCTTTGGTATGTTACGAATAGTTGCTGGCTAGGGTTTCTTCTTCTTCTTCTTCTTCCCCTTTGTTCAATCCGACACCGATTTCGGGAAAAGGAGCTTCTCTATCCAAAATTAACACACAGACAAAGACTGAATGAAAGAGGAAAGGAGCATTGGGAAGGCATAATATAGAATTTAAAAAGATGGGTTTGAGACTTGCGAAGGAAAGAAATCTGGGGTCATGGAAAAGCAGTAGAAAAATAAAAATAAAAAGGAATGTAACGCTAATCACAGCCTTTTGATAATTATACAAGTTTACGACCCAACCTGATTGCTATTTCGTAGGTGTCCTATATTGGAAAGTGGTCTGGTCAGGGGTGATTCTTATTTATTACTCCCTCCGTTTTTTATTATAAGAGATAAATAATCAAATTACGTTATTAAAAAAAGTTAAAATTAGTTGAAAACAATTAATATGTAAAAAGTATAATATTTTTTCCAATAATACCCCTATTAATAAGGGCAGAGAGTATGAGAGAATAATTAAATTATTAAAAGAAAGAGAAGTGGAAGGAAAAAAGAGTATGAGTTGGAGGCAAAATAAATAGGAGTAAAATAGGAAATCAATACAAAAAATTAGAGACAATTTTTAAGTATCTCTTATATATAAAAATATGTCATATATATCAAATGTCTCTTATAATAAGGAGCGGAAGGAGTATTATTTACTATAATTATTATTATTACGGAGTACTATTATTTTTAATGATTTTTATGAAGCGAAAAAATGTGTCCCGTGTGGGTTTGAAGTTCGGAGTTCGGACGCCTTTGCCTCCAAAAGCGGGTCACTGTGCCCCTTTTTGTGTTTGGGGTCAAAACTGTGCCCTTTTTCTTGTACGGGTTAGGAAAGAGGGGGAAAATGCAGAACCAAGCAATGTTGCTTTCGTGGGACACGTACTGCATTTATTATGGATAAATTTCCTGCTAAAATATTGTAACAATCGTTTTATTTTATATTAATTACATAATTTTTTATAAAAAAAATATGCACTTTAGTTTAAGTCATCAACACCATTAAAAAAATATTCTAAAAAATTTTAATTGAAAATTATATTAAAGTTTTTTTGACAACTATATGAAAGTAAATCTTATTTAGTGGTTTATATCTCTCATCATAGCATATTTTTAATTTATTTTGACAATTTATTTATCATTTACTAATTATTTTTTAATATTTACGAATATACATTTAATGAATTATATTTATAAAATTATAGTATATACATGAAATAAATCATTTTAAAATCTTATCGATATTAATATAATATGCTCACAATTATATTTTTACAACCTTAAAATATTACATTATAAATAAGTTTAAAGATATGGGATTAAATATTTTAGAATTGTTGGAAAATCAAAATACTCTCTCTAGTCTTATTTATTTAGCACTTGTAAAAGTAATTTCTGTGTGTGTTTTTGTTAGAATCACAGAATATTTTTTTCTTTTCTAAAGTTCCAATGCCAAAACTTGAAGTGACATTTTAAAAGGAATAGAGAAATCAAGAAAGATTAAGTTTCATAGAAGGAACTGTTTTCTAACAGAGTAGCAAACCAAGGTTGAATTCTCACTGAAAGAATACTTACATTTAGTGTCTAACAATGCTTTTCATTAAAAGGACATCTATGTGTAAAAAAAACTGAGGAAGTATATCCAAAACAAATTTTGAATATGGAGTTTGTTAGAATTTGAACTAAATTGATCGAGACTAAGGATTCAAATCACATGAATAAAAGGAACTATGTTACAAATCAGCATATCTAAATTTCATTCGAGAAATCTTATGATAAGGTTGTACAAATGTTAATTAAAACATGGTGGGAAAAAGTTGTTTTGATAAGAGGACGTAGCTGCTATCTTGGCTAAAAGTTTATCCCACTGCTAACTTAGAACATTCGTGGAAGACATTGTATCGCAGCCCCTAAATAATCACATGATATACGACCTTAAGTGTATTATGGGAATATCATTAGAAAGAGTCAGTTAGGATAAAAAAAAAAAATTGTCGGATGAGAAAATAATGTAGAGTTTTAGGGCTAACCGATTTTCCGGCCAAAAATTATTTTAAAGTTAAAAGAACTTTTTTTTTACTTTTTTTTTAAAAAAAAATTTGAAACTAATTTCTTAATATATAATCCAATCAAGTTTACGTCTGATTTTTTTTTAAAAAAAAAAATTTATCCAAACATAAATCACATTATTTTAATTGACTTTTACCCCATTATATCTTTGTAAAAATTAATTAAAATAAAAATCAATTTTAATATCCTAATTCAAGCAAGGTCTGGCCATCTTACGGAACCATTGCCGATAACACAGACCGATCTGTCTGGACACAAAACAACATGGCAGCAAAACTAGAATTGCGAGGGGGATGTCAGACACAGGGAGGGCCACATCCCTTTGATAAGCCCTTTTCAAATAACAGGGTTGGACTTATGGGTGGCTCTATTATAGGCTGAAAATTTAAGAAAGGCCCCAGAATAATTAGGTCACTATTTGGTACATAATTAGATTTAAAAAAGGGTAAGTTATGGATCTATCTATTTATCTGAGTTCAAAAAGTAAAAGTGGTCAAAGGTGTTAAGTTTTCAAAAAATAGAATGATGGCTTAGATTTTTTTTTTATTCATGAAAAACTCCATTCCGTCTCGTACTCCCAATCCTCATCATCAACGTGAACTTTAATGCAAAACAAGAATTTTATTGATATTTGACTTCGTTATTTGATAATTTGGTCTTCATGCAAGTTGAATATTGGATCAATTCCTGAGATTAGCATTCAAAATAGTCTGGATTCGTATGCAAATTGGAAAATGGGTTGATTATTCAACTTGGGTATTTGATATTTTGGACTCTCCGCATATTTTGATGGAAATTTTCTTATAACTTTGAATTATCACTTAATTATTGATGTAAATTTATGACAATATATGTCACATTGTGATTGGTGGTAACCTAATTACAAGGAGCATTTCATTGTTGGAGTTCTCAACTGCATAACGAAGTCATAATTTTAGTGATGTTTTCGTATTGCTGTTGGGCTTTCGTAGCGGATCATTCCTGTCAACTCTTCTACAAGGTTCAATTTGAAAAACAAATTGGACAATTTACTAGGTTAATTGTTTTCTCCGACTAAATATCCATAGCCCCAATGGAACATAACTTGAAAAGAAGGTTCAATATTCAACAATAATACCAATATCAATATATCAATTATGAATATAAAAGGTCACATCACTTACAAGTCATGGGTTGCTCTTAAACTTGGCCAGTTGGCCTGATCATTTTAATTTTTCCACCTTCCTCTTAAAATTCAACAGAATACATATTTCACATATTTCAAAAAAATTTAAAATAAGAAAAATACACACACGCACACATTTAATCCCTAAAATATCACTGTTATTGTAAGACTTAATTTAATTCAATAAAAGATAAAAATGAAGTTTGTCAAGTTCAGCCTCAGTGTGTGTATGTGTGGGGAACAGTATTTGCCTTTTCCCTGAGCAAAATATTCAATAGGCAACAGGCATCTCTCAACTAATAAACAAAATCGAAGTGATCTGAAGTAGCTCAAGTGTTGTCATATTCATACAGAGGTATTTGCCTCCGCATATTATAAAAAAATTATTGAGATACTGTCTAGCAGAGTCCCTGAACTGATTTGAAAGCCATAAAATAAACTATAAAAGATGTTACTACAAAGAGTCAAAAGAATAATAAGCATTTCACATAGAAGCCCGATTTCTTCTGTTACTTGTAATATATGATGCAGCTATAGTTCTCCAAAAAATGTAAGATGTAATCATTCATTATCACCACTATTATTATAAAACTATTTCTTAAAATAGACCACATAAGCCATAAGGAGAATTTTATAACTCATTGTTATAAATGAAAAAAAAAAGAATTTAATAACCCATTAGTGTATTTATGGATAAATAAATAAATAGACAGATAATCATAAGAGAAGACAGAACTCACGATGGCCTTAACAGGAGCTTTTGCAAGCAAGCCATCAGCCAATAAAGCAGAATTAAAAAGCTCCCAAGCAACATACTTGAATCGAGGGATCAGCTGCATTGATTACATATGTCAACTTTAGAGAAAAAAAATAATAATTGAAAAAAACAGCTAGAATTCCTAAATCATAAGTCGCACGCCTATTTACACACGAGTTGTCATTTTATCTGCTTCCACGTCAAGTTCAGGACAAAAATGTAGCAACTTTTAATAGCACTATACGAATTTGAAACCAATGACAGAATTACCTTGATATCTAGCTTTCAAATTCCGGAAGGCCGCTACTTCACATCTAACTGAAGGTTGAGGCCCACACTGAATCAAATGTCAATTTCAGCACAGCTTGAGTGTATGAACTTTGAAAAAAGACATGTTAACCCTATTTCACCATTACATTTCACATCAAAATGTTGCTCATACAATACAGCAACTCATTATCAAAAAATGGGACAATTATTTCTATCAACCGAGTGTAAGAATAAATAGTCCCCTAAAACAGGAGTCTAAAGAATGAACATCGAAAAAAATAATAATTATGATAGTGTAAAGAATCAATCATACAAACAAAAAATTATATCCAAATCGTATTCTCAAAATGATATGGTGCAGGGCCCAAAAAATGGTGACAGGCTTCCTCTTCCACTACACATGTTTCTGCTGAAGCTGTATCAAGGCTTCCCCTGGTATCCCCATGGATTGTTGCTTGCCCATTTCCACTGATCCCTGCAAATTTCCTCAATGCCGTATTTTGCCCTGGCAAAAGGCGCATGTTCCATAGGAAATATCATAAGATGCTAACGAAAGGTATACCACAGCCTGCTTATTAAATATTCAATGATAACGAAGCATCCTATAGATACTTAGCTTTTTGGCCCATAGAAGCCTTATTTAAAAAATACGAATAGCTTAATGATTTGAATAAACCTGACTTTTTGTCTACAAGAACTAGTATGAAATACTTACTTCCATCCTAGTTCCTTCTGAGCCTTCTCTGTAGATGCATAAACAACAGTAGCATCTCCTGGCCTCCTTGGACACATTTTTACTGGAATTTTCTGTAACACGGGGGAAAAACAAAAGAGAAAATTTTAGTATTTGCATGCGCACAAACAAGTGTGTGTGTCATCGGAGGGGGTGCTCTTTTGAGTATTAAGTAAGTTGCACAATTACCTTGCCAGAAGCTTTTTCAAATGCTGCGACCATTTCAAGCACTGATGTACCACAGCCAGTTCCCAAGTTGTAAGCAGTACAACCTAAGAACCAAGTGGCCCAAACACCAGATTTATTTTGCATACAACAATGTCAAGTAATGACTAGAAACAAGCGATGAATTAAGAAACATGTCCAAAATTCTGTTGCAGCTCAAGACAAAGAATAGGAGGATTAATCACCAATGCTTTCTGCTGCAAAAAGCTTCCGCAAGGCAGCAATATGACCATCTGCTAAGTCCATTACATGAATATAATCCCGTATCTGATTCATAAAACAGAGAAAAAATAGCATAACAATTTAGAACGGGAAAAACATATTTCTCTGCTTCCACTTGAGTTTGCATTTCCCCCCACAAAATGGGTTTAGAATTTACAACTATAGAATCATATTCATCATAAGTGTTTTTTTTTTGGGGGTTAAGATGCATCCAATACCTTAAAATATTTTCTTGGGTGCATCTAACACCATGAAGTATTTTGTGGTACATCCAATGCCCTGAAACGTCTAACAAAGTATTTTTTTAGGTGCGTCCATCATCTAGAAATATTTTTTTATGCATCAAACACCTAAAAGTATTTTTTTAGGCGCATCCAATATTCAAAAATATAGCACCAAGGCAAAAAAAAAAAAAATCAGGCGTGCTGGATACACCACAATACTTCAGGGTGCCAAATGCACCTTAACCTTTTTTTAAAAAAAAGAAAAGAAAAAGAAATTGTAATTATTTGGGTTTACAAACCGCGCTGCCATCCTCTGTGGGATAATCATATCCGTATACATTGAGCACAGGCAATCTCCCAACAGCAACTTGCTGAATGTAAGGCATTAGATTGTTTGGGATGCCCCGAGGATCTTCACCAATCCTACCACTTTCATGGGCTCCAACCGGATTGAAATACCTCAGCAAAATGATTCTCCATTCTGGCTCAGCTTGCTGCATGTCTCGAGCAATTTCTTCACTATAAAGCTATCATGAAATGGTATGTCAGAGAGCAAAGTAGGGGGGAAGCAACGCACTAAACCTATAAACAAGTCATGAAACACAGAAAGAAAGTAGATGTTCTTAAACTATAGGGATGATTACCTTAGTCCGTCCATAAGGATTCATGGCCTGTAACTTGGAATCCTCAACACAGGGTATCTCATCAGGCTGGCCATAAACAGTTGCAGATGACGAAAAAACCATCTGGTTTCACCCAAAGATATAGATTAGAAGTGTCAATTAATCGTGTGAAATGAATTGTCAACAGACGACAATATTCCACGTTATTGCTAAAGAAAATAAAAAAGAAATTCTAACATTTTAGTTAAGCAAATAAAAGATCCAAAATCAGTCAGATCATATTCAGAAATAGGAAAGGCAAGATTATATCGCAACTGTAGCGCCTTCTGCTGATTCAGTAACATGGGCCAAACAAAACAATCATGGGTGTAATCATCAGATACTCAGGGAAGCTACATTGGCGAATTACAGTTTGAATTTAGCATCACCAAGTGAATACGAGGATATACATCCCGAAAATTCATACTAGGCATCCTCCTTACTTGAGATTTCAAAGCAGGACTCAGTGGTTTAGAGACTGAAAAAAGAGCCTACCTTTTTGCAGTTATACTTTGCCATAACTTCATATAGATTTATAGTGCCGATGAGATTATTATCAAAGTATTTGCGAGGTTTGGCAACACTTTCTCCAACTGCCTTCAGGCCCGCAAAGTGGATCACGGCATCAAATCTTCTCGTGATTAAGCACAATCAAGATTTAAAAAGCAGCCTTAGCTCTTCCTGTGCTTTAGATTTAACATAGATATCCGATGAAAAAATCAATAAAATCAAAAGCAAAATTAGCTTACTTCTTTTTGTTGAAGACTCTCTCCAAATCTTCCTTATCCCTGAGATCACCCTGTGAAAGTAACAATTGCTCAGATATAATAAACTAAAATGCATTTTGAAGCGCTGAAAAAAAATCAAATTCGGATCACACGAGCCATATGATACCTGGTTGATCTCGAGATTCAGAGAAAGCTGCGGACCTACCAAATCTCGAATCCGATTCACTGCTTCCATGGAGGAATTGTTGAAATTGTCGATAATTGAAACATTGAATCCCTGTTTGAGAAGCTGAACTACTGTGTGGGATCCAATGAAACCCGCCCCGCCAGTTACGAGAATCGTTTGGCCCGAACACACCATTTCCCCGACCTTCGAATGAATCAAAGGTAAAGGCAAAAAAGCTGGAGATGCGGAGGAAAAAGCAAAGGAAGGATCATTATATATGCGTACCGGAGAGAGAGAGAGAGGCGAAATCAAAAGAAAAGCGAGGGAGATACGAATTGAGAGAGCACTCTGGGAGAGAGAGACTTGAGCAGATTAACAAGTTTTGATGGTTTAATTTTGAGTAATCAAGTGATCATTTTGGCGGGTCTTTTTTCATGAAATAACGCTTTTGCGCAAAAAAAAAAAAAAAACTATGGAAATTTCTTCTCCAGTGTTTTGCAAACAAAAATTATGGGATTTTCAACTGAATTATAATGCACCAAACAAACTCATTTTCTTCTTTTTATTTCGTTCTTCATTTCCAATTTCTGGATTCAAAATTCTACGATGCCAGATGGGCCCTTTGTTTTAATTCAATTGTTTTTCAGTGAGGGAGCCAATGGGGGACAAGTGTTTGACCCAAAAATAGCGGGGACAAGGGGCCCACAGCGACCAAAGATTTTTTTTTTAAATTATGACGTTATTATATATTTTTCACCCCTTAAAAATTTATGAAAATTTTACATTAAATAGAAAAGGTATCTAATATTTATTGTTGCTAGTAGATTCGTCAGTACAATTCGCATCTTTATAAAATTTTTAAGAAAATTTCACTAAATCAGTTTACATATTCAAGGTACCTGAATCTCTCTAATTCTGTCATTGTTAACACTTGACATCAGCGCTTCTATTAAGGATACTGCATTTGTTTCTTAGGGGGTCTTTGGATTCTCCCATAAATGTTTTTTCAAAGCATTTTTCCGCGAATCGAAATAAATTCCTCCACATATTTACTTTATATACTATAAAATTACTTTTAAAATCATGACTTTAATTTGCATCCAAACACCTCTTTAGTATAAGAACTAATTTGACATTCGATTTAGTTTTAAACATAAGACATCAATTCATTTTGTCTCTCATTTATCCATTTTTTCTCAAGTTAGTTCTTACAGTAATTACATATGTTAAAAGTTTCATAAATGGTAGTTATAACTAATATATGTAATTAGCTTTAGGAAAGACAATAACTATTTATTACAGATAACTAATTTAATTAATTTTTCTAATCTATTTAAATTAATCAACTAACTCTTATATTAAGTACAGGATTTAAATTCACATGCACATGGTCGAAGAAGTTGTGAGGTAGTAATTATTACATTATGTTGTACTTATTGAATATTTTCATATGTTGTGTGTACTCCTCTGGTCCTATTTATAAATCACTTTCAATATGTTTCATACATATCAAGAAAAACCTTAAACTTCATTAACTCTTATTTAAAATTTAACAACTTTTTAACTTTATCTCTATTTAATATACATTATATATCATGTAAACAGAATCAACACAATAATAAATGAAGGGTAAAATTGTACATCAATACAAAAAATTTCTTCCATTGCCCTATAAATAGGACAAATTTTTTTTCTCTCTCTACCTTATAAATAAATAAGATCAGAGGAGTATGTATTAGAACTGTACATATGCAAAGTTGGGGAGGGTATGACCCTTACTCAATGCCCAGCCTAAATAATCAACGGGTTATATTTTGGAGCACATTGCCCAACCCTGCCTAATGAAAACCCAAGCTATTTAGGGTAAAGCTGGGCAGGGTGGGCTTTCCTACCCACACTAAGTGACGTTGAATTGATGAGTTATTCATATTATGTGAATATTTTCACTAAATTTAATAAATAATATTTTGATTTTCAAAATGTATTTTATAATTTCACAATCTAAAATATTTCAAAAGAAAAATATAAACAATACGCTACAAATTCATATATCTATTTATCATTTCATATCTCCTTATAATTATATAATCAAACACACAACATGATAGGTTTTCAACAACATCCATAATCAAATATATTAACAATTTATATTTTGAAATATATAATTCTACCATATATGAGTATTACATGTGTGTGTATTAAATATAATTACATATAATGAATATATGTATATTATATGTATTAAATAAGTATATCCATAGGCCAAATGGACAGGCAACATATCTTACCCAATGTCTAGCCCTACCCAAAAATGTCAATTTATGATTTGGGCTACTTTTTTAGGACCAAGCTCGAGATAATTTTACTAAGCTCGCATAGGCATTACAGATTTTTAGGCCTCATGAAAACTCCTAATATATGTATTTGTCGGCCAAGTGGCCGAGTTCAAGAAATTCCAAAATGAGATTTAATCTTCAGATATACTTGAAATTTATGATTGGATGTGAATATACGCGTGTGTTGTAATAATGTCGTATCTGTATTTGACTTGCGTTGGCCAAAAAAAAGAAAGAGACTTGCATATTAATATCTGTTGAATATTTTGGTTGAGACGACTACTTGAATTTTAGATGCGTATTGTTTGCATATGACCTTCAAAAGGCCCAGAACAAGTTAAGATATCTATATCAATTTATGTCAATATGTAGTCAGTATCAATCATCTTTTCCCTGCTAAATATATCAATATATCATCAATCCAAAAATCATTATAATAAAAAGAATGAAAAATGTCAGACTAGACTTTCTAGCCAGCCAATAAAAAAAGATTATAAAGACTTTCTGAATAACATGATTTTCTGAAACCCAGATTTTTACACAGGAATTCTGGTGAACTGGGATCCCTGATATATATTCACTAATACCAGAGCATGCATCTAAGTTTAACGAGTACCAAAAAAACATTTACAGAGATACTTATAAATTGCATACCCTTTCTGATTGGTAAAAGAATTTGAACAAGTGACATATCCACTGTGAGTCAATTTCTTACCAACAAAACTGGTAATTGTTGTCAAACCACAAATTATTAAAACTAAATAAACTGATACACAAATTATTAGGCTCCTTTACATGATAGAATATGGTAAAAATACAAGATCCCAACGAGAAAATAAAAATAGGACAGAAAACAACAACAATAACATAAACAATAGAGTATATAAGAAAGAGAAGAGCTTGGAAAGACATAATTCGGATCATGATACCATGAGATAGGAGGCGAGAATGGACACAGTGGTGAGACAACCACATGCCAAGTAAGCACTAATGCCACTTGCAAACCACCTCTTGAGTAACCATATAAGCCTTGAAAATTTTCAACTTTTTAACTTAAAAATAAAATGGTAAGTGTTTATATTATGTGATGACTGGTTATTTACGATTTTTTGTGTAAAATTTGTGAGTCAAATCACTACTTATTAGAAATTGAAATTTTCAAAATGAGTAAGGCGATATACTTTGTCCCAATACTTAGCTTGCTCAATAATTAGACTTATTTCAAACTTAATTTATTAATTTCATATACATATATGAATAATCTGTGTATTGATATCACGCTACAAAATAGATATCATATTTAGAATCAGAAGAGTATATTATTAGAAAGTCAAGAAACTCGCATTTGTTGGTATTTTCAAAGAATTAACAATTGGAACTCTCAAATTTAATTTGCAATAGTAAGGCCAATATAATTGATTATCCTATCAATTGAATCCGCCTTCAGAGCTTTGCATCAACCCATGCGCAATTGCGCATTACAAACAAGCTTAACCCTCCAAATACAAACCAAAGGAAGCATACTTATCCTTGAACTAGTTACAATAGCATGTCTCACAGTCCAATACCCTGCAGATGCATCTGGGCCCCTCATCACATATAATTGAATAATAAATTTGGTTTACATTTTACCATGACAAAACAGAATAACCTTGTCCTCGTCCAAAACAAGGTGAGCACTTGAATAATCATATAATGGGCTATCTATATCAGGATAAACTCTTCATCAATAGCCGTGTTAAATGAAACTACATTCAATATGATGATCAAAGCTAGCTCTGCCGTATACAACATACCAATATGATTGAGCCATTACGATTGCAAGTTTTTCTTAAAATCAAACTTCTAGAAGTACACTCTTTATGCTCTCAATTCCTATTTCCTTCCATGTGATAGTACTGAATAGTTAAACATTAATATTCTTTGCATATTATATAAAAGGGTATAATTGTTTATTTCATGGACCATTCTAGAATAATCTGTAGGAAGAACAAGTGATACAAGCTTATTGTATTCCCTTTTTATTTTTTACAGTAAAAGAACAGGTCCAAACAAGGAAAAATTACAAATAAAAACCTCATAATATGTAAAATTGTGATTTGGGACCCTGAATTTAGAAAATAGTAAATAAGGACCGGGTCCCGCTTTTGCAAATATGAAGTGTGGGTGAAATGTCTAAAATGCTCCTCAGTTAAATTGTGATTTGATCCACTAAAATTGTCATTCGCTAAAGTGAACTTGTCATTTCTCATATTCAACTTATCATTTGGTTGAAGGGCATTTCAGATATTTCACCATGATTTCATATTTACAACAGTGGGATCGGGTCCTTATTTATTATTTTTTCAATTGAGAATCCCAAATCATAATTTTATATATTAGAGGGTTTTCATTTGCATTTTCCCTCCAAACAACGTTATTCAGAGCCTTTTAATATTGTACAATTCGTGTATCAAAGCGGAAAGTCGTCATTTTGGCCCCAAAAAAAAACAAAAAGCTGAAAGTCGTCAACAATTGCGTCAAACCTTGGTATCAGTGCTTCCATCTATCACCGTTATCCCATCGTTAACCTCACCATCACTCTTCGCGTCTCCTCTTCAATCTCATTCGCCTCTTTTTCTTTCTTACCGTCAAAGAGGGGGCAGAATTTTAAGGCCTTGTTACCGATGTGCTACAAAAAGTAAAAATATATACCAAAATATTATAATTTTAAAAATATTTACTAATATATTATTATTAAAATTATTCTTGACAAGAATAATTTTCAAATTATACACAAATTATTTTTGCCAAAAACAATTTGTATGTTATCTGATAAAAAGTGAAATCGTTCTTGGCGTGAACGATTTCACTTTTTGATTTAAAATAAAAAAAAAATGTCAAAAAATGTCAAAAAGTGAAATTGTTTACACTAAGAATAATTTTATTTTATTTTTACTTTTCTTTTGTCATGCTAGAATGAAGGGTTTATCTCCTTTTTGTCTTATATCTTATTATTTTATTTCAATCTGACATAGCAGAGAAGTTATACAGGCGATCAATTAATTCTCATTCAACATGCCCTAGTTATATTGATTATCGAGATAGGATTGCTCATGACCAATGTAACATTTTATTTACACTTAGAGAATAACGTTTTAATATGAATCCTCAGCCTACTCCACCAACAATTGAGTTGCCTTGGCCACAAATTCCTCGTGATAGATCGAGTAAGCGATGTGGTGGTTAGTACCCAACCTATAATTGAAAATGAAAATGCAACGGAACAAGAACCTCCAATTTTTACTTAGGCTTGTGACATATTACCCTCACCATCATCCTTCTTCACCTCTGTCGATCTTACACAACTTGAGTCTCATTATATGGCACCCTCATCATCATCCCCTGCCAATTCAACTAATCCTTCTCAATTTCAATTGTTCATGACTTTATCAGCTAATCCTACACTATTTTCAGTTGAATACAATGTTTCTACTTTTGAACATGATGAACCATCAAATGAAGCACTTGTCACTCCTAAACAATCTATACATCTAAATGAATCACATTGGTTTGATTTGAACATGCCAACTGCACAAACAAATGAGACACTTGAATATTAAGAAGTTGACATATGACAACAACGGCCACAACATATGAGAACGAGGACAAGATGTGGTACTAGAAGTTATTATCAGTAAGGTGGATAATTTTTTCCTTAAAAAGTTAATTTTTATATATTATTTTTGTAATAAAATGTTTATTACTTTTTATGTTTAATTAATATGCATCTTATACTCATTTCACAATTAGTTTTAATATTATTATGTAATTATCAACACTTTCCTCCTATTATTTAGTCTTGATTTTTCATTCAAATGATTGATAAATCATTATACTAATCATTTTATTTTCATTTATTATGAGAGAAGGTGAGCAATCGTTTGGCAGGAGATGAAGTTTTCAAATCGTTCACTAGAAAATCGATTTTCAGTCACTTCACGCATATCGATGACTAATTCTGAAGAAATCATTCACCAAAAGAATGATTCTGAAAATTCTTCATTTGAAGAACGATTTAAGTGTAGCATATTAGTAAATACTTTTGAAACTGTAATATTTTAGTATATATTTTTACCGTTTGTAGAATATTAGTAAAGAAGCCGAATTTTGAGATGTAAGCTCCTTATTTGTCAAAATTCTATAGAAAATTTATAAATAAAGGTTTGGGTTCATTTTAGTACTACCTCCTGTCCTAAATACTACCTTCAGTCCTAATTATAAGAGCTAGTTAACTAATTATAGGAGATTAAAAAAATAAGTTAAGTTAGTTATTTGTAATAAATAGGTGTTATCTTTTCTAAAATATCTTTGCTAATCAAGTGTAGTAGCTAGAACTACTATTGTTAAAAGGATTACCTTAGAAAAAAATGCATAAATATGAGAGACAAAGTGTATTGGGGTCTTATATTTGAAACCAAAATAAAAGTTAAACAAGGTCTTATATTAAGGACTGGAGGTAGTATAAGAGCTAGTTGGCTAATTTAAGGAGATTAAGAAAATAAGTTAAGTTAGTTATTTTTAATAAATATGTGTTGTCTTTCCTAAAGTATCCTTACTAATCAAGTTTATTGATTAAAACTACTATTATTAGAAAGACTATCTTAGAAAAAGATGGATAAATACGAGATACAGGGTAGATTGGGGTCTTATATTTATGATCAAAATAAAAGTTAAACGAGGTCTTATATTAAGGACCGGAAGTAGTAGTTCACTTCTTAACTAAACATTGCTTAAATCGATCAAAATATTTTCGAACACATATGTTTATGCAATTAGCTAGTAAGATAAATATAATGAAGGTGAAATAGAATCGAATATATATGGCGTGATAATTTTCATTTTACACAAATTAATTATAAAGAAGCGAACCTCTACGTCGTTTATTGTTTTGCTAATAACATCAGTTCTCGTGGGAAACTTGAAGGTCTGATTTTTTTTTATTCGTTTAATTGGTGTAAGAGTCAGAAGTTATCACGTCTTAGTTAAAACAGATTAAAAAAAATTACGCGTTTTTTTTAAGTACTCTTAACTAATTTAGATTTCAATACTATGGGACCTAAATTATCAGAGATAGCTTCCTAAACATTTTTTTTATTTTAAAGAAAACTGATTGATAATGGGATGTTAATTTCAACAAGAGTTATGTATTTCTCGAACTCACGAATATTTCCCAGAGGCGCATATACATGAAATTCTTATTCTAATTTTAGGTCCACGTGGTCCGTTTACCCAATTTCCCCTTATAATTATTCAGTGTGTTTTTCTAGTTGCTTTTATGTTATATTTGCTTACTTTTTAATATTAATTGTGTTGTGTGTGTTTATAAACTTGGATTTGTGGCCATTGATTTGAGATTGAGTTGATATTATCAGAGCATAGGAACAACTTCAATTGAACTGGAGGAGATCGTGTAATAGTATTTTAAATAGCTTGTTTGATTGTTAATTTGGTAGAAGAACCTACTGGCTAGCCTGTGTCATAGTTATATATTTGGACTTAATTAGTCTATTTAATTAGATCAGGAAATGCCTTTTAGCATTTTGGAAGATGCTATTATATAACTAAGAGTGGTAAATTAGCTAGCAAGTATTTATACTTTTAACGTGTTAATGGCAATTAAGAGAGCAGTTAAATGCTAAGAAGTAATTAAAGGCATAATATTACCTCTGGTTCTTAATATAAGGGCTCATTTGACTTTTATTTCGATCATAAATATAAGACTTGAATTTACTTTGACTCTCACATTTATACATTTTTTTTCAAGATAGTTCTTATAATAATGGTAATTTTAGCCAATACACTTGATTAGCAAGAATATTTTAGAAAAAATAATACATATTTATTACAAATAACTAATTTAACTAGTTTTTTTAATCTACTCAAATTAGTCAACTAGCTCTTATATTAAGAATAGAAGATAGTATATATCACCATATTAATTTGTCATCAATTTAGTTGGCTTTATTAGGTAGTACCATTTGTATTTTTTTTTTTTTAAAGTGCAGATACAATAATAATTTTTTATTAGTAAATTCGCAATTCATTATGTACCAATTTAAACAAGCTAAGTAGAAAATCAATCCTATAGGTAAAATTGACGCGATGTAGGGGGATGGCATGCAAGGGGATTTTGTAATAATATTTGTCAACTTCTTTTAATCTGTATATAATCTACGTTAATTTAGATTTTGTCTTTTAATGTTCTCTCTGTACAGTAATAATTTTCAAAATTAGAAAAAAAAACTTTTTTATAGGCTAAAGTATATTTCTAGTCATTTGATTTTACATAAGGTTCAGTTCCTTAATTTTAAAAAGAAAACTTTTAGTCTTTTAACTATAAAACTGTTAACAAAAAATGAAGATATTGAGTTCTTGAATGCGAATAAAACATTGTTAAATGCCAACATATTAAATTTAGTTTTCAAAACAACTATGATTGTTACAAAAAATCATCATTTAAAACTAACAATTTTAGAGTTAGAAGACTAAAAGTATACTTTTTAAAGTTAAGGGATCAAACTAAAACCTTACATAAAATTGAAGGACCAAATATAAAACAGGCCAACTTGGTAGATTTTTGTATTGCCCATTTCAATAGATTATGTAATTGATATTTATGTATGTGATAGTCACGTATATATACTTGAATTGAATTAGTCTAATTAATCATTTGAAGAATTAGGACTAGACTAATTGAAATGCCTTATACATGGTATTTGTGAAAATGCTACTCCTGCTATCCTAAATAGAAGAGCCTTTTCGCAGTGTAATTTACACTATGAAAAGGGTCTTGTATTTAGGACCGGAGGAGTATTAGATAACTAAGAGTCATGAACTAGCTAACAAAGTATACATATTACTACTTCTTGTTCTAATTATAAAACCTTATTTGTAGCCTATAAATGAGATTTTTTATAATTAGAATCGAAGGGACTATGGTTATTGCAACCAAGAGAGGATAGATCAATGCTGAGAAGCAATTAAAAGAGAGGATAGATAGTTTAATTAGTTTTATTGTATGTTTGATAATATAATAAGTTCTAGGGGTTTACTCTAGATTAAAAAAAAACTAGTTAAATTAGTCATCTGTTAAAAATATTTGTTGGTTTTTCAAAAAATACTCTCTTAAGTTATTTGCACTGAAATAACCTATTGATATAAGCTCCCTTAACATGTGCAATTAATGGGAATAATTTAACAAGAAGTAATAAGAGAGAAAATGACTCAAGATCTTGTATTTATAATTAAACTGAGTCTTCAATTAGCTCTTATTAAGATAGAGGAGGCAATAATTAAATACCCTTGTTTTATGTAATAATATATGTAACTTAAATTAGGTCCTTCGCTCTCTCAATACCCACACATATATAGAAATTTATATACTCTCATCACTAATAACTATGATGCAGAAAATATATTTATTTCATCACAACACATATCAAACCTTTCAATAATAAACTTTTAATTACCCTACATATACACTATATGATATAAAGAATTTCTTTAATTTCCATATCACGATCTCTTTTGCTCCCTGCGAGTATATATAGTCAGATTCTAAGGCCCTGCTTGATGTGAAAATGGATGTGGATGTTAAGAAGAATATCTTCTGTTGTCCATCGTAATATATGTTGAATTTATTAATTTGTATATATTGTGTTTTAAAAAGTAAAGATACAATAACAAAAACAATAATAATAATAAAAGTTTTTTTATTGATAAAATTGTAATTCATTATGCAGCGATTTAAACAAATATATAGGGGAAATTGTACTCTCCTATTGGTGACCCTAAGCCCTAAATTTGGGACTAAATGGACCTCGCTATATTGTGGCAACACACCACCAGCTCATCACAAGTTTAATTATGTGTGCCTGAGAGAGCTGCTTCATTAAATCAGATCCCAATTATTAATGCCTTTTCATGCTCATTAATTAATTTTAATTATATCTATTCATACTCTCAGGGGTACACTGTAGTACATATAATAACGTATTTTAGTTTGTTTCAAGTAGGAAAGAGACAGAAAAAAATTAAAAATCTCCTTAATTCATTTTTAGGAATATATATATATATATATATATATAGATATTGGAATATATATATGATCGGCTTCTTGTCGACAGTTTGTCAGTAACATTTTACTACTTTTGTTTCTGAATATAAGACAAGTTGACTAATTTAGAAAGATTAAAAAACTAAATAAATTACTTTAAATATTTATATTTATTATTTTTTTAAAGTGTTCTAATTAATGACATTCTTTCTTACTTGCATCCAAAATCCATCCTAATAAAGGTAACCATTGAGACGATGAAGAAGGAAGGGGTGAAAAAAAGGGTAATAGTTGCCAACTTCTTTTAATCTGCATAGCTTACCTTAATTTAGATTTTACCTTTTACCTTTCTCTGCCGTTCATTAATTCTGAAATTCCAAAAAAAAAAACTTTTTCATATTAATAACTCTCTCCCTATCCCTCACACTTCGGTTTATAAAATGTAAAATGTTTTGTTGCCTTTTTTTTTTCCACCTGGCTCTTGAAATGAGCAATAATATAAAGATTTTGAAATACTACCTCCCGTCCTTAATATAACATTTCGTTTAACTTTTATTTTGATTTTAAATATAAGACCCCAATTCACTTTGTTTCTCATATTTATGCATTTTTTCTAAGGTAGTCTTTTTAACAATGATAGTTCAAACCAATACACTTAATTAGTAAGAATATTTTAGAAAAGACAACACTTATTTAGTATAAATAACTAACTTAACTTATTTCCTTAATTTATTCAAATTAGTTAACTAGCTCTTATAATTAAGACCGGAGGAAGTATTGTTTATGCTTAACTTGGAATTTTACATCCATACTTAATTAAAATCTTAATTACTGATTAATCTATACACACCCACGCTGCTACATGTGATCACAGATTGGCGGTAGTTTCAAGAGAGATCGGAAATGGCTTATCAGCTTTTGTGTGGTTTTGACGATATGAAATCTGAACCTCTAAAGCTGACTATTTCTCATCTCACATCTTGATCCCTTATAGTTTTAATTAATTGAAATCTAATAAAACCCCTTGAAATATATATATACTCCTCCGGTCCTTAATACAGGACCCAATTATTAAGTTGGTTTTAGTCCTAAATATAATACATATTTCTCATATTTATCAATTTTCTCTAAATTACCCCTGTGGATACTCTCTCAACTATAGTCAAGTAGAAGAAGGAGAGGAGGTATTAAGAAAGATGATTATAGTGTTTTAGGAAAAATGTGTCACATTTCTTATAATTAACTAACTTACCTAACTTCCTTAATCTAATCAAATTAGTTAAACGAGTCTTATACTGAGGACCGGAAGAGTATATATATATTTATATATGTATATCACAGAACTATTTCGCTTTAGGAGGGTTTGGTAAATCCAATCCCTCACCAACCAAAGAATCAAATTCAATTCAATGGCATAATTCATTTTCCTCGATGTGTGTATATATTATATATGTGTGTGTGTGTGTGTATGTATATATGGGTCCAGGCCCTTCAATAATCTCTAGAACTCTAGAAACTAGAACATAAGATTTTTCTTTGCTTTATTGTGCGTAGTTCTTAATTAGGTGCCACTTTAGTTCAAAAGTTAACGGCGCGCGCGTAGATGATCTAAGCTAGAACCCTAACTTTCATCACATCTTTAATTTATCTTCTCTCTTCTTATTATATTATTATATTAACTAAATTAGTTGAAACTAGTGAGGTTGGAATCTTGGTTTTATACAGACAATATAGGCCCCATTTTGTTTGAAAAACTTCAAACAAGGGAGCAGATTAATTAGACTAATAACTCTCTATTATTGGGAATGAACTAGCTGTAAAAAGCTAAGTTCTCCATATAAAATTAATTACATTTAAATACTATTTATTTCCACGGGGTTGTGGATCACAATTGACTAGATTGTGTCTCAGTTATTTAACCCCCTAAACTTGGAAGAATGATCAGTTGCCTGCTAACAATAAAATACTTTAATTTTTGGGCCAATTTGCAAAAGAATCAGTTATTGTTTTTAGTGTTAATGTGATTATTTTTGTTTATTTAATGGATTTGGAAACTATTGCTACTGAACCATATATATGCAAGCTCGATAGGATATTTTAAATACATCCCTGATGAAATTAAAAGTCTTCTTTGACTCAAATCACAAATTAAAGAGACAAATTCTAATATAAAATTAAAGTCGCAAATGTGTATGCAGTTCAAGCAGACCATACATAATTTGAGTCTAACACAGTTCTATTATTAACTGCTAATTGAAACAATTAATATCATGCATATGACTATACACGAATTATTAATTAAAAAATAAAAATAAACACCTAACATTTAAAGCCCTAATGTTTTGTGCTACACATAATGTTAATACACTTGAAGTAATTATTTAACACATAATAGTAAGTAGATCATACTAAATAGTGTCTCTAATCTCCAAAGCATATAAATAATGTATGTGCAGGAGGTTAATTATTATCGTCATCATTATTATACTATCACAAATGCAGAGAGAATAATAATAATAATAATAATATATAATAAAGTGAGAATATAATTACTTGAAGGACATGTTGCTGTACTCTCTGTTATTACTTGGCTCAGGGATGAGATTCCACTCCCACAGTTTATTATTATCTGAGAAGGTCGTCGTGGTGGTGGTTGTCGTCGTCGTTAATGGAAGCGAAGAAGTTGGTAAGGCCGACGAAGAACTCATCATCACAGCCGTTGGTTGATGAGGTTGAACCAGCAAATTAGAGAATTGTTGTTGTTGATGATGATGATGGCTTGGAGCATTGTTAACGTTGAAGTATTGTTGCAGCTGATTATAACTCAACAGCCTGTTGAGATCCTCCATGACATTTGGCGAAGAAGCTGAAGAAGAAGAATTGTTGTTATTGTTACCAGGTGGCGGTGTGAGGAAGAAGGAGGAAGAAGCTTGAGCTTGCTTCATTATCAGTGGCTGCATATTTGTGAGCATCAGTAACTCTTCGTCCTCAATGAGTGGAAATGGAGGAACCATTGTTGGAGCTGAGGAAGAATTATTAGGGTAAGTAAAAGGAGGGTTGCTTTGTTTGGAAAGCCCAAGAGATATTGAGACCCCTTGATTGATATTATTATCTGAAGAGGAGGTTTTTCCAAACTGATCCTGCATTCGATGATGATGATGATTAAAGTTATTCATCATCGTACTTTGTCCCCCAAATTCTATGTTGTTGATCTGATGATGTTGATGATGAAACGTTTCGTTGTTGTGCTGCTTACTGATGCTCTTGTCTGAAGAATGTGAAGAAGCTCTGGGGGAAGAAGATGGCCTGGTTGGCAGACAACGAGGAAGTGAAGGATGGTCTTCGACTCCTGGTCTTTTGTACACTCGACACAGTGATATCTCAGCCTAGATGAAGAAAAGTGAAACAACAAAAGAACAATTCAAAACCTTGTATTTCTCAAAGAACATCACACGACTCTAGAGAAGCGGTAATAATTTGAAGCAGTGCTTCGTTTTCTGATACGAAAATCGAAGTTATATATGAGAAATATGTAAGTAGTAATAAGGTTCAGTAATGGCGGGGGTGTAATAATAGTACTATTTCATCACACACAGAATTTAAAGCTTTCATGCATGTAGTGAGGGATTCCTGCAACAAAAGGAATACGATGACATACATTTATTATAATTATCAGACAAATTAAAACTCTATCTTTGATCCCTTTTCGATTCATTTTGAACTTTTAATTTTACAAACTGTCCCAAGCATCCTGACATATTGAGTTTTTTCTTAAAAAAAACAATAACTAACACAAAAAAATCACCATTTGATATTAACCGTATGTAATGGAACTAAATGAGAACTTTATTAAAGATGTACTAATTATTGTCGACCAAGAAGAGAAAGTACCAAGAAGAAAATAAATGCTGGAACGGTGGGCAGTTTTAAATTTTCCTGCCAATTACTTCCTAACTTTTAATCCATCCCATGCATCCATCCGACATGTATATTAATATTATACTAAAGCTTTGGATCCTATATATATGTGTGTTGGAACAATTTCTCTGCAACTAAAGCCAAATTGCTTAGAAAAATTAGGGTTGAGAAAGAAGAATTATCAAAGAGAGGACCCCAATTTATCTGCTCTCTGGAAATTAAACATTCTTACTAATAATCTTGATTTTTTGAAAATCATCACATTGATAATATTTTAAAAACAGAGGCGTATGAATGAATCAAGATATACGAACAGTACCTTTTGGTATCGTTCAGTGTCATGGTGAGGCAAGCGATATTCGTTCATGATCCAACTGGTTCTGATACCTTTGGGAGCTTTACCAGAGTAGAAAACTAGGGTTTTCTTGAGCCCAATTGACTTGAAATTCTCAGTTCTGATCATTCTATCAGCTCCGGTGGCTTTCCAGTACCCCGTCTTCGTTACGCGGTTCGGCCGATCGCCGTTGCGATACTTCCGATCTCTCGGAACATAAAAGTACCATTCCTTCTCACCAATCGCCGCCATGGCTGCTCCTCATATACACGCGCACACCACAATATAAAAATATATCAGAATTCTCTCACGTTTTCATGAGCTGGCTTGCGAATTGCTTAATTATAAAGCTCAGAAAGAAGAAGACGAAGAACAAAATAGCACATGTGTTTCTTATAAGAATGTGATTGAGAGGAGTTCGATGTTTCTTAGGATTAAAAAGCAAAGTGAAACATTCCCTGAAGAGAAGGGAATATTATTATAATATTTATATGTATGTATATTATATGGAGTAGGCATACCTGGAAGCTCCCAGGGGTCATAGCGATAAAGATCAAGAAAAGTAATGAGCTCAACGTTGAATCGCTTTCCCTCAACCTTACGGCGAAGATAGAACTCCACGAGTTCTTCTTCTGTGGGGTGAAATCGGAAGCCCGGCATCACCATGTCGAGCTCGTGGCCGTCGTCGAGCTTCGCGGTTGTCGCCGTGGTGGTGGTGGTCTCGTCGTGGCTATGGCTGTGGCTGAGGCTCATGGTGGTGGCTCTGTGTGATACGATGAAGAAGAAGTTGATGATCGATGGAGCCTGCTCCTGCTAAATCGATGAAACTAACACGAAATTAAGTGTAGTTAATTATACCATATATATAACAAGAGGTTGAAAGTTTAATTTATATACCACAAACGGAGGAGGAGTTGTACGATTTGAAGAGTGGTGATAAGAGATTTGATGGTTAAGATTATGGACTAGTACAGAGGAAGAGAGTATTCATGTTTTAGTTTCTCTCTCTAGAAAAATGCAGAAGTGGGTTAATTAGAGTGAGAAAGGGAGGAGAACGAAGAAGAAGAAGGAGAAGAGAGAGAGAGGGAGAAGAGAGTAAATAGAAAGATCTACATAGCTTTCAGGGCCTACCAGAGAAGTGAGAGAAAAAGGGTGAGAGAAAAGGGAGAGGGATGTTGTGTTTTTAAGAGAAGAAAATGACATTTCAAGTAACAGTGCAGGGTGGCCACACCCTTAGCGGTGCCCTTGGACCTTTCTCCAACTTCATTATTCTTCCATAAAATTACTTTAATTTGCTTACATTTTCCCACCCCAAAAAAATATTTACGTCCTCAAATACCCGTATACTGTTATGTTTTTATATATAAGTAACTTGTATTTCATTCTCATATATTAAGAAATATATTAAATTGGTAAAATTTTTCACACTTGTCTCTATGAAAGAAAAGGTGTTGGACAAAATTTGTTGTGCTATATTTTCTCTCACATATCTTTTTACTATATTTAATTGGGATAAAATTAGAAAAAAAGTCATCAATTAACTTATATTCATGAATAAAGTGACTTATATATAAGAACATACTACATGCAATTCTAAATATGTCTAGGAGTTAGACAAAAAGTTTATTTTAATTAATTCTAAATATAAGATCTTAATATATTTTGTCTTTAGTTTATAATTCTTTCCCCAAAATGTCTTATTAATCACACAAAGTAAGGAAATTATAAGTATTATGTCTCTCGTCCTAAATGTAGAAGTTAATTGGTGAAGTTTGTGTTGGTTTTATTTATAAAATCTTAATCTTGTGTGTGTCTCATTAACTAATTGTTTTCAAACTATCTCTGTTTGTTACACAATTTTTTCATTGCAAAATACTAAACTTAACTAATGGGAGGAGTATTAATTTAGAATAATTATCACAAAACTTTGACATATTAATAGTAAATAATTAACTTGACTAATTTTTTTGATATTCATAATATATTAAGTAACTCGTATATTTGGAAAGGAAGAGAATATTGTTTTATTTTAATAATATTTTTTGCTATCTATTTTAATAATATTATATACATTTTCATACATTTGGAAAATATGAACTTTTTATGTCACCCTATGTAATACCATTCCATTCGGGCCATATCATCACGGGGATGATATAATTATAAATATATTATAAAAATAAATAACTTAATTACTGCTATCTTTTCAGAACAATAGGCCCTTGTAATGTGAAAAAAATGAAGGTTAAATTACTTAATCACTCAAAGATTTAAACATAATAAATATAATGCAGCTCATAAAGCTTCATAGACAAATAAGACAAGACATGTAATTTGGCTTCTGATATGGATAGGCACAGTAGATTTGAATATCATGTGTAATGAAGGATTATTCTATTTATTAGAAAATTTAGGAAATTGATTTTTCTTCTTAAAACAATTACCATAAAATTATTTAAAACCATAAGTCACGGCTATTCGAAATTGAAGGTTGGAATTCCTACTAGAATATAGGTGCTCATGTGGGAGGATAGCTTAATTAAGAAGAAAAAAGCTCTTCCAAATTGGATGATAGTCTTTTAATTAGTTTCAGAATTTCAAAGGCCTATCATTATCATATTTTGATGTAATATTATATTGAATATTCCAGATTGCGAATCACCTTATCTCACCTAATTAAACACTCGTGTGCTGTTTAAAAATAAAAAAAAAGAAGAAGATTGTCCTCATTTTTGTCCAAGCTACTCTCTCCTTTTGTCTCTTTCGAATATAGTCAGATTGTAATTATTTGGAGTGAAGTCAAACTATTTTAACTAAAAGGAGCTAATTTTCGTACCTCTTTTTGTCCTACATACAGGATAAAATTAACTTCACGCGCGGTCATTAAAAATGATATATGATATTTTCAAATGTGTGAAGTGTGTGGAAAAATTAAAAGTTTGCCAATAATTTGGTGCAATTATTAAGGAGGGACAATATTGAGAAAAAAAAATACTAATACATCTTTAGTTTGCACTATATTTTAAAATTATACAATAAAGTGTATAAAGTTTTGGGTTTAACTAGATTTTTGATTTTCGTATCCTTGCGTCTTGATTTATAAAATAAAACTCTCATTCCCGTGGTTCAAAGGACAGGCTGTGTTGTCCTTCTATTTTCTTAAAAAGGTTAATTTTTTCCCTCTAAATCTAAAATACAAATTTATGGCACAAAATTTCAACGGACGTGGCTTAAACATTGAAAGGAATTCTGAGCACAGATATATATATATATATATATATATATATATGTAGTATCACTTATTTATATACTTCTTATCAAAGTTTAGATTTATTTTCTGGACCTTCCCAGCGAACCCCAACTTATTAAATTATTAAAATATAAATCAAATTTTCTTTGAAAAAAAGACGTGGTCTGTAACTTTTAATTACATCTTGAAAGAGTTTAATTTGTGAGTTAAAAGACTAAAAATTTGTTGAATCTTGAAAGTCTAAATTTTTTAATTTTCTAGAGTTCTTGGTTATGAAGTTTTATTTTAGAATTTAGAGAGAAAATAAAGAAAAAGTAAGAAAAATAAAGGGAAGTGAAGTCTAAATCATCGTTTTCTTGATCATTGTTTTGAAACAGAGACAATAATTAAATGATGATTGATTTTGTTTTTGCTACGTCATGAAGGTTAAAACCGTCCATTCCCATGTCTGGCTTGAAATAAATTTTATGGTAAAATTTCATTTACATTATAGTCAAAATTTAGGTTATCTTACTTTTATTATATACATATACGTAATTTTTTCACTGTTCAATGAACATAAACATCAAATATAAAATATATTTACTAAATTGTACAAGTTGTCAACTATTCTTCGTGCATTTATACAAGATATTAGGCGAAAATTAAATAAAAATTCTAATAAAATTTAAAATTCAATCAAGAATAAGATGCACCACTATATTGTTTATATGTACCTTCAGTCAAGACTTTGTGGCCTTGTTTGCGTCAACAAATAAAGTGAATTGAAGATTAAGAATATAATAAAACTCTGAAATTAATTATTAATTTAATTAATCACTGTTAGTTAACGAACTAATTGTGTGAGTTGTACAATAAATTAAATGAAGAAGTGGACTTTCATAAATTTAGTCAAGGCAAGAATTTAATGTATATGCTGTCACATATTTAATATTGCATGTGTACGTGCTTGAAGATATTTTTTATATAAATTATAAAATGGAGAAAAACCAAATCCAATATGAGAACAAATGTAATAAAGGAATTGGTAAGGAGGCGAAGAAGATAGTGTACATGTGGGGGCAAGAAAGGAAAAAAAATAATAAAAAAGGAATTTTGGCAAATCATGGATAATGAATTAAAGCATACATTTATGTATAGGGTGGCTTGGCTGCTTCTTCTGCCCAATCTTTCTTTTCTTATATTTAATTAATATACATTATTTTTGGATGAGTCAAGACTCAAGAGAAACCCGTGACCCTTTCTCTTACGTGCACATTTAATTTAATTTAAATTTATTTATCTATCCTCATTCATATCATTTTCGAATTAAATCAACATAATATATCATAAAATAAAAGTTGTACTGTTCTCATATACATATTAGTTTATACTACTAGTGTTTTGAAATGATCAATTATTCGTCTTAGAACTAGATTGGTTAGACTGACTGGCTAGTTTCCAGAGACAATATAATAAACTAGATCTCAATTTGGTCTAGAATGCTTTCAAAATTGATCAAGTGAAAGCGAGGGCAAAAAAATCATAAAAAATATTTTTATATGTGAAATTAATATGTATTATCCTAATTATTCCCTTTATAAGGGGGAAATTATGCTAAAAATCTTTAATTGTAAAATTTATTACTCAAATTTACCTAAAAACCCTTGTTCTTAAACAGGTGTAACTTTTCTTCAACTTTGTAAAGTCCATTTTTAAACAAAATTCAGCCACATTTGGGCAATGAATTTTACAACTTGAGATTTGTCACTAATTTTTTTCTAATTACATAATCACTTTAATTACGACCGGACTAATAAATTGGAAACTTATATTTCTAGTTGCCTAGTCAATGATATCTTTGAAATTTTAAAAATAATGTTGATAAGTGATTATTTCTTCTAATGTCATCTTTTAATTACCCGGTTATGATGAAATCAACATTTGAAGCATGTTAGGTGGATTATTTTAATTTGTTCAAGCTAGTGACTGAAAAGACATTTTGGTTTTGTGTTACATTTGACCAAGTATTACAATATTCTCCTAGAAAGTCTAAAGTAAAATTTAAAGCCGTGTCTTATCATATAGTATATAAACCCTACTTGAACCCAATAATTCAAAATTATATTGTCACATTTTTAAAAATTGACTCGTAATGTAATTGAACACCACAGAATATATCCTTCGAAACTTTCTGCATTTATTAATTACTTAATTAGGTTTGCAAATTGCTCTTCGATCTGTCTCTCTTTATCTCTATCTTTATCTCTCTCAGCATTATTCATTGCGTACCATCATCTTCATAAATAAATACGCGTATGAGCATTATTTTTTGGATAAAATAATAATTAAGCTGAAATGGATTATTATTCAACTAGCACTACCTCTGGTCCTTAATATAAGACCTCGTTTGACTTTTGTGTTGGTCCTAGATATAAGATCCCAATCCATTTTGTTTCTCATATTTACTCAATTTTTTCCAAGATAATCCTTCTAATAATTATAGTTTTAGCCAACATACTTGATTAGTAAGGATATTTTAGGAAAATCAATACCTATTTATTACAAACAACTAACTTAACTTCTTTTCTTAATTTTCTCAAATTAATCAATTAGCTCTTATAATTAGGACCAGAGGTAGTAATAAGTAGGAGTGTTACTTTTTTTTAAAAATCAAATCCTACTTTATAAGTTTCAAAAATAATATATGCCTTCTAAAAAATCTATTATAAGATTTGCTTCGTTTTCTTGTCACGTAAAAGCCAATCAATGTCGTATTACGAAGACATTAATCTCTCTCTACATAGAGGGATCTGGAGAGAATTTTTTTATGACAACAAATACTCCCTCCGATTTGTATTATATATTTTATATTTAAAGTTTTAGTCTAAGTAAGGCCACTCATTCTCAACTCATCAACGGGTCACGTTAGGACTCTCTTCTTTGAATATCAGATCTAGGATAATAAAGTATTAATTTTTTCCATCTAGTATCTCAAATTAATTATAAAACTTCCTAACTAGTTAACAAAACTCATGTAATTAATGAGAGTAAATTTGATATTTTATCAGAAATAACTAGTTTTAACTAATTTTTAAAACTCATGTAAGGATGTTATTAAGTGTTTACAATAAGGGCCCGAGTGAGTAACATTTTTAAAGAGGATTTTGTTCAAAAGAAAATGACATCTCTTTCTGCCCTTAATATATATTATATAATTATGTTTGTTTTGTTAAAAAAGTATAGAAAAGCGTATAAACAATTTATGGACACGAGAGATTAAAAGAGACTCGTAGAAGATCTGATTAGCTAGCGAGTAAGATAATGAGTGACATCTTATACTTCGAGCACTATTTTTATATATATTATCATCACTATCCCAACAAATGGAATCCATTTTTATCAAAGTTTGGTTAACCAATTTCTGTTTATAATTAATCACATATATACAGTTAAGGAACGTACTTGATCTTTAATTAAATATTAACAAGAATAATGAAGCCGGTTAGGCGTATTGATTTCACCCACTTTTCTATTGAACTACCCATATAAGATAAGATACTGATGACTTTTTCTATATGTCTGAACATTTTTTGGTAAGGCCATTAATTAATTAATTAAATTATGAAATTATATAATTTTTTTAGGAAAGGAGGCCCTATCGTTTTCAAATTGGACCGACCATATCCAAACGATTTTCTTTTTAGCTCCTCATGAATCTAATGATCTAAAATCAGTAGCATTTTTCTATGTAAAATTTGTCTCTTTTGAGAGGTTGTTGCTTAGTCGCATACCAGCCTAATCTTTTAAAAATTGACTTTTTTAATATGTCCACTTTACCACTTATTTTCTTTTGTTTAACGTGTGATAAAGATGCATGTTTGTCCATGATATACCGTTTATAATATCGGCCAATGAGCTTTTAATTTGCATGTAATGCCAGTTAAATAAACAATGATATGCATAATATTATCTCCAGGAGCTCAAATTATAGCTTGTATTTTTTTTGAAGAAAAATAATTAATTTTTAATGGTAAAAACATGGACCATAATTATATACTGTTTTCAAGATAAATGAGATTAATTTTCCAGTGATATGAAATAAGCAAATTTTCCTTCTGGTTGATATGAATGTTAAAAATTTTGAAACATATAGGTGAGAGCCAATATCACAAAAATGAGGATCGCTTTTTTTCCCCCGGAAAAAAATATGCATCATAATTATTGACCTCATTATTCAGAATGGAGTAAAATTATTGCGTGCAATATATATATATATATATATATATATTATCCGAATAAAATAATGTGATAGCAGATTAATGTTATATGCCACACAATTCGTTCAATGATACATTACAAATCTGGAAGTCCCTTTCTTGTAAAAGTCAAAATGATCGATTTCAATCATTAATGGCGTGTTGTGTTGAAAGTTTCTAGTCATAGTGTTTTCCAGAAAATTCTTTATAATTAAATTAACCATAGGATTAAGTTTACCTAATTAAGAAACGAAGAAGAGATTTTCCCTCTCAGACGAAAGAGAATAAATAGCAAAAACTGATTCAATTGTTTTCTTCTACGAGTAGTGATGAATCTGATTCATCACACTTGTGGGCTCCAAAATGCAAAGTTTTTCCCGATGAATCTAGCTTCAGGTGCATTTTTGTATGTAGTAATTAAACAAATTAAGTTTAAATATTTAATTAAAGCATTTCACTATTCATATATATAGAGCGGTGCTGAGTATTTATTTGTAAAGGGTTATTTAAATTAATCCAATCTTTTGACGTCCATTTCAATTTCAACTTAATTTCTGGTCATTTTGTTTCGATCAAGTGAGATTATTAATAAAAATCCAATCCTTCAGTTGCTGATGAGAAAGATTATTTAAATTAATCCAATCTTTTGACGTCCATTTCAATTTCAACTTAATTTCTGGTCATTTTGTTTCGATCAAGTGAGATTATTAATAAAATCCAATCCTTCAGTTGCTGATGAGAAAGATTAATTAATGTCCTTCGAATGTACAAAGGATATATAAAAGACTCATCCCAATTAGATTTATTTTATATGCTTGTGTTTAAAATTCAACCTTTCACAACCACCAATTACTTAAAAGTTAAAACACAAGGGCTCTTGTATATATGACCAGAGTTGGGTTTTATGTAATCATTTTCAAATCCATAACTTCTTGAGAAAAATTTTACTAGTGTATATATATCTGATGAATATAACTTTTTTTCTTAAAAAAGAAAGTTTTCAGCATTGATGAGGGGTTAATTAGCTAAGAACTCTTAATTAGGTACCGAAACGACAATTGTGTCCTCACTGTAAACGGCTGGAAAAGGATCGATACTGCCAAATTAGGCATAGGACTACATAGCTATATTATGTGAAACGACAGTAAATTCTCTCGTGAACACTTCCGTCAGAAGTAATACGGTACTCCATGAATGAGTGAATCTCTCTGCATGAAACGTCACCTCGTTTTCTGCTAAACTATTTTTCGTACATGATATATATATAAAAGTCGTGATTTAATGCTTGCTCATATTTAATAACACAAATATTCTTCTCTTCTTGGATACTTTTGGGTGAATTGATCAATTCACGAGTAACAAAAATATGAAAAAAGAAATATTTGGTGCCAATATAATTAATTACTCCATAATCCATATTTTTAAACTTTAAGATGCTAGTTACTTCTCTATGAATATTTTCCGGTGAAAACATCCTTTCAATCCAAAGATTTTTGTGCATATAGGTTTGCCATGTGTTTGCCAAACTAGGTTATCTTTGAAGTTAATGGTACTTAAGTAACTTCTATACCCGGCCGTTAGCCTACATATAGTGACATTATATTGTGATGATTTTTCACACTTGAAAGTCGACATTATTAGTTCATTATATGTGTACTTTACGATACCAATTGTTCATGGCATGATATTTCAAAGACAAAAATACCTCTCAACTCTATATATGTAATGGTATGAAAAAGTCAAAAAAAAAAAAAAAGTAGCGGAGGGTGGTAATTAGGGAGATTGAGGATGAAGAGGATAACGGAGTTGCAGAAGATGGAGCCAGTTAGGGTTAGCTGGTGGGGACATATTGCAGATGCCTCATTAATGGCTCCACTCAACAAACCCACAGGATCCTCGTGGCTTCCACCGTTTTGGCGGTCTCAACTCTCTCACTACAAACAAACTATCAATATATGTGTGTGTGAAACTCTCATACACACACTACATATATCTATTCCGGTTTAGTTACTTGACTGATTTGAATAGATTAAGAAAATTAGTTAAATTAACTATTTGTAATAAATAAATATTGTCTTTCCTAAAATATTCTTACTAATCATGTGTATTAGAATTACCATTTGATAAAATTTTAAATTAAACATGTACAACTACTATAAGGACTATCTTAAAAAAATAGATAAATATGAGAGATAAAGTGAAATTAAATATCAAATTAATTCTTATATTAAAGAGTGGATGCAATAGTATATATATTAGTCCATTCTAAATATAAGTCACTTGTGCGTAAAAGTTTTGGTCATAAATATAAGTTACTTATAGTATACATTTAATGATTGTTTTTCAATTTCATCCTTATTTAATTCTCATTTGAACGAGAAAAGAAGAGAGATGTATGACAATTGTAAATGTAGAGAAAGAGGAAAAAACTTATTAAGGTTAAAATTAAATTTTTTTGTAAATTTAATATGTTTTTTGGTATGCGAGAATGTACAGTGATGTATATTAAGGACGTAGTGTACAAGTGATGTATATTAAA
>NW_021634007.1:0-59663 GCF_004799145.2 Neltuma alba
AGACACACCAAGTTACCGACTGGGGACCGCTCGCAAGGGCCGCTGCAATGGAAGATCAATATGGACCTTCAAGGTTTGAATGTGCTCGGGCGCAACTATTTAAGCTGACCATGCAGAACAGCTTGGATGAATATAACACCAAGTTCATGGCACTATCTAACCGTACAGAGGGTGTACCAGAGTCGGCATTATTGGACTGTTACGTAGGAGGACTGAAAATGGAGAGTTAAGGCGGGATGTGCTGGTTCAACGTCCCACATCAGTCCGATCCGCAATGGCGCTAGCTCGTCTCTATTATGAGAACTCAACATATGGGGTAAATGTTGCAAAGGAAAGAGGAGGCTCAGGCACGAGTGGGCTCGCCCTTAACAGAGCTAGTAACACGATGGTGTCAAAGAACAGTAGTGCCAGTCATACCGCCATGGGAGGAGGAAAAGCTAATCTACCTCCACTATTACCTACACCTAATACTCCTCAAATTAAGAAGTTGACACCCGCCGAGGTACATGTTCGCAGAGAGAAGGGTCTATGCTACACTTGCGATGCCAAGTTTTCTCCCAACCATAGATGCCCCAACCGTCAGATGATGATGATGATATGTGATGATGACCCTCAGAGGGATGAAGAGATACAGAACGAAGAAGAAACCGTGGTGGAAGCGACACTACACCACTTATCACTACACGCTCTAAGAGGAACTCAGGGCCCCGCCACAATACGTTTCAATGGCCGTATCAATGGAACTGATGTACAAATATTATTGGATGGTGGGAGTTCTGATAACTTATACACCCTCGTATAGTGGAGCACCTGGGATTGCCGGTAGAATATACCACAGAGTTGCGAGTATTAGGGGGAACGGGGCAGATCTTAAGAAGCAATGAGCGAGTCATGAATGTGCCCATACAGATAAGTGACCACACCCTTGAACTGACTCTGTTTGTGTTACCCATAGCAGGGGTAGATTTAGTAATGGGGGCAGACTGGTTGGAGACGTTAGGGGCTCATGTGGCAGATTACAGTACTTCTACTATAAGGTTCCTTCAAGATGGACAATTTGTAACGTTGAGAGGATACAGGGGACCTTCTATGACCCAAGCCAATTTTCATCATCTTGTTCGGCTATGCCAGACTGACGCTGTGGCAGAGATATATATTATGAACGCAACCCCCATACCAGAAACATTGGCAGAAGAAGAAGTAGCGGCGGACATTGCTCAGATCCTTCAACGATATGGAGAGGTTTTTGAGCAATCGCATGGGTTACCATCGAGTCGTGATCATGAGCACCGAATTGAACTGAAACCAGGAACGGGGCCAGTAAAAGTGAAACCATATCGGTACCCAGTAAGTCAGAAAACAGAGATTGAAAACATGGTTCAAGAATTATTACAGGAAGGTTTAATTCGACCTAGCAATAGCCCATTCTCCGCCCCTGTGATATTGGTGAAAAAGAAGGATGGAACATGGAGGTTTTGTATAGATTATAGGGCGTTAAATACTGTCACAGTCAAGGATGCTTTTCCTATGCCCACGGTTGATGAATTAATAGATGAACTATATGGGTCCACTTACTATTCTAAGCTTGACCTTAGGTCTGGGTATCATCAGATTCTAATGCGAGAAGTGGACAGAGAGAAGACGGCATTTCGTACTCATCAAGGATTATATGAGTGGCTTGTAATGCCATTCGGATTAACAAATGCGCCAGCAACTTTCCAGGCTCTGATGAATTCAGTGTTCCAACCCTTTTTGAGGAAATTTGTTTTAATATTCTTTGATGACATTTTAATATATAGTGCCACTTGGGAATTACATCTACGACACTTGGAATTGGTGATGAAAGTGTTGGTTGAACACCGGCTATATGCAAAAAGGTCCAAGTGCGCATTCGGTAAAACAAAGATTGAGTATTTGGGGCATGTAGTGTCAGCTAAAGGAGTGGAAATGGATCCGATGAAGATTCGAGCAATTCAAGAATGGCCCATACCTATAAATGTCACTCAGTTAAAGGGGTTCCTGGGCCTCAGCGGATACTACCGAAAGTTCATCAACAAGTACGCCACGATTGCTGGGCCACTCACTGAATTATTAAAGAAGGATTCATTTAATTGGAGCCCCCAAGCCCAAGAAGCCTTTGGAGCCCTGAAACAAGCACTCACTACGGCTCCTGTCTTAGCGCTGCCAAATTTTCAGAAATCTTTTGTACTGGAGACAGATGCTTCTAGTGTGGGAATCGGAGCAGTATTGAGTCAAGATCAACACCCAATTGCTTTTTTCTCCAAGAAATTATCTCCTCGGATGCAGACACAATCAGTGTATGTTCGAGAATTATACGCAATCACAGAAGCAGTCTCTCGATTCCGTCATTATTTATTGGGGCACCATTTTATCATACGGACGGATCATGACAGCTTAAAGCACCTTAATGACCAGACCATCCAGACACCAGAGCAGGTAGCCTGTCTACCCAAACTGTTGGGCTACAAATTTGATATTGAATACAAACCAGGCAAAACGAATCAGGTGGCCGATGCCTTGTCTAGAGTATCTTGTATGGCGCTAACTACGGTGGAGAATACTTTCATGGATCACATATACACCAGGGTATGAACTTCTTCTTTGATTTTACAATTGAAGGAAAAATTAGAAAAAGATCCGAGCTCGATGAAACACTTCCATCTTTGTGATCAAGATTTATACTGGAAACATCGCCTGGTAATCCCACACGATGATGCACAATTGCTGAAGATGATTTTAGATGAGTTTCATTCCTCTATAACAGGAGGGCATGCAGGATTCCTTCGCACTTTTCACAGAATTGCCAGACTTTATTTTTGGGCCAAGATGCGGAAGGATATTAGAAATTACATTCGGAATTGTGCTGTATGTCAGCGGGCAAAACTGTCACAACTACACCCTTCAGGATTGCTTCAACCGTTGTCTGTTCCTGAACGGATTTGGGAAAATGTTGCTATGGATTTTATAGTGGGGCTTCCAATTGTGAAAGGCTATTCAGTTATTATGGTAGTGGTTGATAGATTGTCTAAGTATGCCCATTTCATTCCTCTACCGAGCCATTTTTCCAGTCAAATAGTTGCTGAAGCTTTTTTGCACAATATTATTAAACTGCATGGGCTGCCAAGAACAATTGTATCAGATAGAGATCGGACCTTCACTAGTGCTTTCTGGAAGCATTTGATGAAGTTACAAGGTGTACAACTATGTTTCAGTTCTGCATACCACCCCCAGTCGGATGGGCAATCAGAGGCCCTAAATAAATGTGTTGAAATGTATCTGAGATGCTTTGTGTCTGATTTTCCCAGAAAATGGCTTAATTATTTACCCTGGGCAGAATTTTGGTACAACACTTTGTTTCATTCCTCAATTGGAATGGTTCCCTTCAAGGTCGTTTATGGCAGGGATCCCCCTCCCCTGTTACGACATAGTTCAGCAGAGGATACACCTCTCGATATTCATCAGCAATTAGAGCAGAGGGACGAGGTGTTAGACATCTTGAAATCCAACATCAAAAAGGCTTAACAGCGTATGAAGCTTTACGCAGATAAGAAAAGAACAGAAGTGGAGTTTCAGGTGGGAGATTTGGTTCTGATAAAATTGCAACCTTGCAGACAACACTCCGTGCAACTGCGGAAATTTCAGAAACTACCTATGCATTATTTTGGCCCTTTTCCCATTGTTGAGCGTATTGGGTCTGTTGCTTACAAAGTCCAGCTTCCTGATTATGCAAGGATTCATCCGGTGTTTCATGTCTCTATGTTGAAAAAATTTCACGGCGATGATACGGCCACTCACTTGCCATTACCCCTGTTAACAGTACCAGAAGGGCCAATTAGTCAACCAGTGGGAATTAATGGGGCACGCTGGGTACAGCAGAATGGGCAGTGGATGCGACAATTTCAGGTCCAATGGGACGGAACGTCTGAACACACTTGGGAATTCGAGCAAGACTTGCAACAGCTGTATCCAACCTTGAACCTTGAGGACAAGGTTCATTTCAATGGAGGGGGTGATGTAACGAACCCAGGCCCAAAGTTGCAAGAGAAGCTGGCCCAAAATGAACCAGTCCGGAGAAGCTTGAGGATTAAGAAGAAAAGCTGGAAGCTTCGCGAATTGGAGAATGACGCATGACTATAATAGGACGAGGGAGTGTAAGGATTGGTGTGGAATATTTATTGAAGACTCTCTCTCTCTCCTGGAGGAATCTTTCCTTATTTCCTTTCTGCAAACTATGACATTTCTTTTCGTATTTCCTGAAAGCTTGTACTATTTCCTCATTGATTTTGTACTATCGGATCATATGGCCGTTGAGGAATATCTATAAAATCAATACAGCTTTCTCATATATATTTGTCATTATCCATCGTTTCTTTAGTCATTGCAAAAACTCAAAATATTTTATTAATTAAAACTTAACAGGCACTGAAACACTGGACACATACGCATAATTCATGGAAATTAAAATGAACCCTATTTTCCAGGATATCCGTATATAATAATCTGTGATCTTGTACGTTTTATTCACCATTAAATCCACATCCTCCTGGATATACAGTTAGATATATAATTCTCTCCCAGAAGCTTCATACCCTGAAAATATAGCAAAGAAATAGTGAGTAAAGTAGATGAAGTAATTGAGTTGAAAATTAGGAAGAGAGGATTCAAATTACTGGGTGAAGTCAATGCGGATTTTTCCTTCGACAGGGTTAGCGATGTGAGAGAAAGCTTGACGAGAGAGATCGATGGTTCCTTGGCAGTCTAAGCAGAGATCCACAATCTTGACGGTAACGCTTCCACCCCGGCAAGGGTGAGCCACACCGCCGGTGGTACCGCCGGTGCATCGGACTCTGTACCTTCTTCCACATGCAGCTCCATTCTCCCAGATCGACTTGCTCGCCGCTGCCACCATCGTGCCCTCGTTTCGGCCCTCAAAGCACGCAGAAGCTACAATATAATAATTAATCAATTAATCACGCCAATATAATAACATAGTTAAACTCTTGTGTTGTTATCTGTGTTAATAATGTTGTTTGATAGATATATAATCAAAGATGGAAACTCACGAGTTAATTTGGTGTAAAATGTGGCAGTTCCAGAAATGGCAGATGCCACTGAAACAAGGCTTGCGATGGCCAACACGACAAGCACTGAGTTCATGTTGGGGGCCATTTCACTTGATGATTTGCAACTGCCAATCTACGTAGTTGTGCTGTGAGAGAGGGATGATTAGTCCTCCTTTTATAGAAGATTTAGGACGTAGATTGCATATTTTAATTACATTGTTACACATCTTTACAAACAACATCACTTATTATACGTTTTGTCTTCATAATATTTGAACTTATATTATAGTATGATCCTTGTTATGGAATGAGTTGTACTCCCTTACTTCGAAAATAGTTGTCATTTTCACCTTTTAATTAGCACACGCATTAATATATTAATAAATGGCTTAGAATTTTAACAAAATGTAATGTTATTTTATTAACATATTCTTTTCCTTTCGCCCAAAAAATGTTCTAATTTATTAATCCCATCACTTACTATTATAAAAGCATTTAATACAATTTTTCACTTATGCTCTTATAAAAAGAAGCTTAAACAACAATCTCAAAAGATTAGCCTATTCAAATGAAGCTCCTTAAATTTATAAGTGACACCACACTTATGCGGCTCCCAGATGTGAAACTTATAACAGTACACCCCACATTTGAAAGTTGACATCCTTAATAGTTTCATATCACAACACTTCATTCCATTTCGTGATAGTTAAAACCTTCTATAGATATCCTTCTTTGTGAACATTGAGCTCTTAATGAAAGCACCTTTATTATGAACACAAATTTAAATAAAGAGTCCCATCCTTAAAAAAAAAACAAAACCTGTATTACAAATCACATCACACTTGTGAGTTGTGAGACTCTTCGATATGAGATTTATAACATGCTCTTATTAAATAAGAGATAAATATTCTCTTATTAATAAATGAACATTCTAATTAATTTTCTTAAGGATAATATGAAAAAATAATTCTATCAAATATCAATCATTGATGATTTGTTAGGCAGGAGGTAAGTAATGTGATATACTCCTAAGAGCATTTTAAGTAAAAAGTTATTAATTGCTCTTAAAGCTTTATGAAGTGCTTTATATATTGAAACATAAGATCTTACAAAACATACTTTCATGTATGAATCTGCACATTGGTATGCACGGGACATTGATTATTCCGATCAATACAAGATGCAAAAAAATTAATGTATCCGATCGAATAGCTGCGTCGCAAGCAGCCCTCCAAAACAATATACTTCTCTAGTCCTATTTATAAGTTACTTTCAACATGTTTCACACAAATCAAGCAAAATTTTAAACTTTATTAACTCTTATTTAAAATTTGACACTTTTTAACTTTATTCCTATTTAATATACATTACACATCATGTAAAAAAATCAACATAATAATAAATTAATATAAAATTGTATATTTATACAAAAAAATTCTCTCAGTGCCCTATAAATAAGATAAAAAATATCTTCTTTTTTCATCTTATAAATACGACTAGAGGAGTACTTAGTGGGTTTGGTTGGTCAAAGTGTTTTCGTTTCAACTCTTAATGAAGCAATCTCACAATTATTGGAGTTCACGTAAAGAGGACAAAACATTTCTAAAGAAGTTATAGAGAGAGAGAGAGAGAGAGAGAGAGAGAGAGAGAGCAGAAGTATAAATAATTTTATGAAAGGCAGAGGACAAAACGTTCTACACAACGTCGATGGGAATAAACTTGAACAACCGGCTAGTAATAATCAAGATTTGAGCCAGAAATAAACTATATTTTTAATCAGTTAAGTTAGATGTTTTTATTACGCATTTGCAAATAAAATGATAAATAGATAAAAATACGAACGAGACTACTTGATCTCATTTATACTCTCACGGACAGACTTACATTATATTTCAGGATTTACTCTATTTATAGATATATATATATATATAGTTATATGTCTGTATATGTGTGTGTATTCTAGTTTATTTAATAGATCCCTCAAAATCACTGACATATATATATATATATATATATATATATAAATCTCTCTTTAGATATAGGGGTGCACCCACGTCTATGCACTTAGCTTGTTGTGAATGCATGATTACCACAAAAAGTTCTAACACACCAACATATATTTATTCCCTCCTTAATTATAAGGTCATATTGGTGAAAATTTTGGATGATATAAATTATAGAAAAACTTATTAATAAATTAAACTTCGTTTGGATTAAATGGAAAAAAGAATAGACATTTCCCCTTTTTCTGGGGGAAAAAAGGACCCACGTTTGATAATTCTGTGCTATAAAACACCGCTTCCTTATCACTGTTCATGAATATAAACTTCAAATTTAAGAAGGGGTATGATCTATTTTATAATTTTTAATTTGAATTTATCTTAATATTTAATGCATTTTTCCAATTTTTCTCTTATTTATTTATTATCTCTTTTTTGTCATAATCTCTCTTATCACATTTTCCCACTTATTCACTTTCATCTTTTTTCTTATTTATTTTAAAGGCATATTTAAAAATAAAAACATATTTCTAACTTATTTATTCTTTTAACTAATTGTTTGTTACCCGCGAATTAGTTATTTGAATGTTATAATAAGGATTGGAGAGAGTATATAAATAGTTCTATTGAAATGTATATGGCCGGACTAAGAAGGCTCAATACATATATTGTGCATATGGAAAACCGAACATATGAATATTATATTCCATGACGCATATTTTATTATTATAATTATAATAATAATTATTATTATAATTACTCTACATCCTATCCCCATCAATGTATGATTGTTAATTATTAGTTACATCCAAAGATATACAATTGAACTTGTTTTCTTTCTACATGTTTAAGAGCCTGTTTGGTTAGGGCCGCATACTGTTTTCAATATGATTACAATGGCCCTCCATGAAATATTCTCTTCATCTCTTCATGGTTTTGTCCCCTTTTCGTTCTAACCAACAAAAGTTCCATTTCCTTTTTCGTAAATACTTAGTTAACTATAAAAGTCCGATCCCCAATTATAACTTATTTAGAGGGTGTTCAGATAGAAACCAAACTATGATTTTAAAAGTACTTTTATGGTTTATAAAGTAAATATGTAGAGGAGTTTGTCTTGAGAAGCACTTTTAAGGGTTGTCAAACACCTTTTTAATTGTTCATTATTGTTTGGTAAAGAAATTAAATTTGATTTCTGACATGTGGGAGTGTACCTATAAAACTATAACGTTTCTATTTATATAAAACGGCTTCATGCAGATTAAAAAGGTTAGTTAAAGTTAAACAAGGATATCAAAAGCATACCTTTTTTTTTTTTCAAAAATACTCTTAATTCTTCTTTTTTTTTCCTTTTAAATCCCTCATCCCAATACAATTATTAAACGATATACAGCAAGCATTCTATCTGACAAAAAAAAGCATACTATCAGAAAATAAAATCAATTATGTATTGTAAAACGAGTTATAAGTATAAACATGAAAACCTGCGCAAAAAAAATAATAATAATAAACAAACGAGTGTATTTAATTTGCGTGGCAGGTTTGCGTCCAAAGCAGCCCTACAAACCCCACAACTATTTTAGGAAACATCATGATCACATATAGGATATAACCTATATTATCACTTACTGACAATCTTTTTGTTTTGTCCTTGTATTCCTGAAGAAATTTGGGTGTGTTTAACTTATGAAGTTACACTAATTATATTCTCTCTTGGAATTCTCGAAATAAGTCGTGCACGGCTCCTCTTCATTGTTCGACGTACATGTTTTGTTTTACTCTGCAGAAACCGAGAAACGATGGGTTCTAATTAGAGGTGGTAATACGATTGGTGATACGGATACCGGCCAGCCCATGACAGTACGGGCCTAAAGCTTTAGCCCGTATTTTTGCATGCCAGTCCGAGCCCGCCAGGAAGGTTGGCGGGTCGTCTCAATATTTTTTTTTTTAATAAAAACTATTATTATTAGTATAGGTTGAGTTTAATTTGAAATGTTAAAATTAAGTTTCGAATCTTGAATTTGAATAGTGAATTACAATAAAATAAAGTGAAGATTAATTTATAATTTAAGAAGATATTTTAAAAAAATAATATTTTTTTATAAATAATTAATTTAACTAGTTTTCTTATTCAAAGTAATTTAGTTTTCTTATCCAAATTAATTAAGTAGATATTTTATGTACAAATGTATAAGTATTACATGTTTATTTAATTTTATAAAGGCTTTTATAGTGACGCAACAAATAAATGAAAAATAAAAAATAGACGATAATCTTCGTGTAACTACACACAGAATCACAAATATATAAAGTGTTTAATTACTTATACAATGATATGAAAGAAGCAATGTTTAATTGTTTGTGTAGAATTTGATGGTCAAAATATTTTAACTATATTAGGAATTATATGAAAATTAAAAAAAAAAAAAAGGCGAGCCAGCCCGCCAACCTGCGGGCTAGCCCGTGGCGGAGCGAGCTCAAAACGATGCAGGAATAGCCCGCACCTTGGCGGGCTAGCATATTGCCAACACGAGCCTGCCCTTTTTGGCGGGCTGACGAGTTGGGCTCGCATTAATAGCTCTAATTCTAATTGATAATCGTAAGAATGGGAGAGAGAAAGAGACATCAAGGAAAACTATAAATATATATATATATATGCACATATATATCTCTAAAGTATACATAAAGTATTTTCAAGCAGGTAAGTCAGATTCTTGATAATTATGCATTTGCAAATTATTTATGAAACTGGATCTTTTATTTATTAATCTCTCTACATATAAGAGTCATTGATTCTATGGAGAATCCCAAATAAATTCAACTGATATATCTGTATCTAAATTCAGACCTACATTTTTAACAAATTTTTAATCAAGTGGTGAGGTCTAATTAGAAATTTTTGAATGTTGTTAATAACTAGAATGCCCCTCTTTAATTAAAAAATTGATTATTTTATCCCTTCCAAGGGATCCCTCATCTTTTATAATTATTTTTAAGACAAAAAAACATATAAATAATTTTACAATGTTTAAATTTGTATATACATAACTAAAACAGATTAAATATTTTAATAAAAAATGATAAATTATAAATATAAGTAGCCTTTAAGTAAATTTTTTTATTTTCATTTATTGTCATCTACATTAGTTTTATTTATTAGAGATTCAACCAAAAACGTAAATTATAACAATTCAGTATTAGATATTTCTTATAATCGAAATATTTCAAACTCTTAAAATAAATATTTACAATCTGAAAATAAGAAATATTTACTTGAAGATTACTTATATTGTAATTTAAAAATTTTTTAAAATATTTTGAAAGTTTTAATTATATACACAAAATTTCAAACACTGAAAATTTATTTATATGTTTTTCGTCTATATATTAATAATAAGAGATTATGAACCATTTGAGAGGAATAAAATAATCAATTTTTATTTTTAATTAAAGAGGGACATTCTAGTCATTTATCAATATTCGAAAATCTCTAATATGGTCTCATGTAGGCCTGAATTTGAATATAGATATTTTGGATGGATTTAATTTGGATTCTCCGGTGATTGTACTCAGGAATAATGCGGTCGAATATCCTAATGGCGTTGTAGCTGAGGGCTGCGAAATTATAAAGAATGATTGGCCGGATTATGTTGTTAGCATGCTTCCCAACTCTACAACCACACAATTCCAAACTGATAGTAATTTTTATTTCTGTGTTGTAAATTACTACGTAGTTCCCTTTCATTGTTCGTGTTTTGTATCTTTCAACAGAGTGGGAGTTCTAATATATATATATATTATATATATATATAATTCTACTGAAACGTATATGAGCAGAAATTAAAGCTCCATCCATGTGTTTTGCTTGGAGAAAAAAAAATGAAGCTTATTATATATATATATACACTCCTCTGGTCCTTAATATAAGACCTATTTAACTAATTTGATTAAATGAAAGAAGTTAGGTAAGTTAGTTAATTATAAAAAATATGACATATTTTTTTTTAAAACACCATAATCATTTTTCTTAATATCCTCACTTTCTCACTTACTTGATTATGGTTGAGGAAGTATCTATAGGGATAATTTAGGAAAAATTGATAAATATGATAAATAAGTAATATATTTATGACCAAAATTAACTTAATAATTAGGTCTTATATTATAGAACGGAGGAGTATTACTTTCCATGATGCACATCTCATGGCGTACGTCTTATTTTTCTATTTATTATTAGTGTTGTTGTTACCATCTTCTTGGTACCGTCTGGAATTCAGTTTAGGTAACTAAATCTAGACTGTCCATAATAAAATTGAGTCATTCAGATTTAACATAATTTTCTTATATTTTTAATATTGTAATAATTTAATGTGTACACAAAATCTAACGTATATATTGTTTCTTAACTATCAATTTTTTTTTAAAAAATAATTTTCTTATTTGAAACCATCAATTAAAAATTTTAAATATAGATTGTGTATTTGAACGATACAGATCTCACTGCAATGATGAGTACCAAATTTGGTTCCTTATGGCCTAACTATCTTGCAAGCATCACAAGAGCCCTGACAATACGAACAAAAACAAAATATCAGCAGCGTGATGGGAAAGAGAATTTAATTAGTTAGCTATTACCGAGTGGAGCTAACGTTAAAAATTGATTTGCTTTTATGGAATCCCAATCCACCAAAACCTAAATTCGCTGGGTTCTGCTCACTATTTTACAACCTCCACTTTTTGGCAGCTCTATTTTTATAACACAAATTTTTTAACATTGTTTATCCTGTTTTTTTAATACAAAAAAGAAATAAAATATATTCTGATGGACCGAAGTCTAGTTTTATGTATATGGAGCATAAATTAAATGTGAAGGGCGGGAGCATTAATTATGCTTTGCCTTTAATACATATGAAAGGGATTAGCCACTATTATTGATAAAAAATAGGAAGAATTACTATGAGGTTCTAAGAAAGGGATTTAGTTATCAAAAAGTTTTAATAACAAATAATGAGAAGCAAAAATGTATTGTCATTATCTACATTAAGACCTGTTATTGCAGACCCCTCGGATGCTATTAGACTTTTGAATGATTAAATTCTTTTCTTGGGACCCTATAGCAATTTTCCTCAAAAAATATTCCATATATCTACAAAACCTCCTTTTATAATTAAAAAAAATATCACATTAGCTTAGTTGCAACCATCATACGTTTAGAAGCTCCGACGAAGGTTTGTTAGTTACTTCCAAAGTTACTACAGTCAAAGTACTTCAAAGGCAGAAGCTTCAATGTAGTTTTGTGAATTACACTTTGCTATCAGTCTTTAGTCAAGAACTCCAATGTTGAATTATTCTTTACTACTTTTAGTCTTAATTATAGGATCTCATTTGTAATATATGAACGGGATTTTATAAGTAGGACCGGAGGTAGTACGTACATCCGAAGTGCCAACAGAACTTAACCCTCATCATACACTTCTCTTGGTTTTCCTCCCCTCTTTTCGGTCAACCAAAAACACATCCAACTTCAGACTTTTGATGCATATATGCGCGTATATTACATACACACATACATATATTAATTGGCAATAGAAATTGTTCGTTCCTCGTTATTACTATCATCGATCTTGTTCATCGAAGTTGAACCCTCTTAGCTTGTATTGATGTTTCTACAAGTTTTATCATGTTCGTATCGAAAGCACGATTGGGTCCGCATAATATATATATATTTTAAATATGATTGTGATGGCCCTGCATGCAATATTCTCTTCATCTTGTTTTACTACCTTTTCGTTCTGATCAACAAAACTTCCATATCCTTTTTTACTACAAACTTCTCATCCCCTGATATTATTATAACTTTTTGCTTCCATTTTCGTTGTTCATTTTTTTTTTTTGGATGAAGCAAGAGAGAGAAATTAAATTTGATCAGTTTGAGTGGTGAGAGTAGTTCTATATATATGTAGGAGAGGATATATAAAACAATAAATATTTTATTAATAAAATCGTTAGAACACACAGATCAAACACTTGACACACGTAGTTCATGGAAAATGAATTCTATTCTCCATAGCGTACATTTGTTGTACGTTTTATTCACCATTTACTACTCCACATGCTGCTACATAAATATGTCGCATTGCCTCCCAGAAGCTTCATACCCTGAAAATTGAAGACGTCAAACAAAAAAAAAAATCAGTAGTGAATAAATGACAAGAAATGGGAGTAAACCAAAATAAAACAACAGGTGAGAGGGAATTATCTACTTACTGGGTGAATTCAATGTTGATTTTTCCTTCGTTAGGGTCGGCGATGGCAGAGAAAGCTTCACGGGAGAGATCGATGGTTCCTCTGCATGCCGGAGGAGGGCAGCGATCGACAATCTTGACGGTGACGGCTCCACCCCGGCAAGGGTTAGCCACGCCTTGGTTGGTACCGCTGGCGCACCTCACTCTGTACTTTCTTCCACATGCAGCTCCGTTGTCCCAGAGCGAGTCGCTCGCGGCGGCGATCATAACTCCGTCGTTTTGGAATCCATTGCATGCAGACGCTGCAATTAATCACACCAACCACAACTTTGTTATTTTCTGTAAACCAATCACTGCGTGAATGTGTGTTTGATAGTCTCCCGATCTACCTAGCTTCGCTTCACTTCTTTATGACTATGCGGCACAAATTTGCTTCATGCACTAATTCTAGAGGCAAATCATGATCACAGATGAAGCGCTGGTGAAGTGAGTGATTAGTGAGAAAGTTATGTTAAAAGAAGATAATTTCTCTTTATGCCCTCCTGAAGATGTGGAGGTCGAGGCTGAGTTGTTATTAATGGCACAAGAATGCTATAAGTAGAAGAGTAGAAGGCAATGTGATAAACATGGGACACTTACGAACATATACAGTATAAAAGGTAGCAGTTCCAGAAATAGCAGAAGCTGCTGAGACGAGGCTTGCAATGGCAAGCCCAATTAATAACAATGCTTGAAGTTGGAGAGCCATTACACTTTAATTATATTGTTCAAAATGCGAATCTGTTGTGCAAGAGGGATTTGTTAGTCCTCCTTTTATAGCAAAATCTTAGCACGTAAATTGTAGATTTTTTGTTTTGTTTTGTTTTGCACCCAATAGCCGGCCAGGCAATTGAACTGGAAGTCCCTTGTTGTGTGATACCATATTAAATGAAATTATATGCAAAGTTTTTCTTTTGGCCTTTTACACTCCTATTTGTCTTCTCTTTCTCCAAAAATATTAAATTAAACATTGACATCAACCCAGGAGCGCCGACTGTTATATTCTGCGCCCAATACCCCCAAACAGAAGCCAGTGTGGCAATTACCCCTAGTTCTTTTTTATAATAAATAATTAACCAAGTCACGATGATTTAAATATTGGTTAAAATTAGTTAGATACAATCCATATGTAAAAACTCCAAATTTTTATCTCAAAAATACTCTTATTTATAAGGGAGCGGGTATTAAAAAAAAGAAAATTGTTAAAATAAAAATTAGATTATGAAAGACAGAAAATGTATGGTAAAGAGAATACTCCATAGGCCATGTATAATAAATATATAGATGTTAAAATGAGTAACTAAATGGGACAAAATAAAAAAATAACATAAATTTTAGACATCCTTTAAATGTCTTTTGTAAAGAGAAACAAGTTATAGGTGATAATTATTTCTTACAAGAAGAAACCGAAGAGGGAGTATTAGACTGAAAAACTTAAAAAATAAAAAATATCGGCAATGTGACAGAAAGAGTTTAGCCTCTATTTAATATTTTAGATATGTAAAAGAAACTCATTTTATACTTTCACCAACAAAACAAATCTAGCTTCGTCAGGAACTTTATAGCATTGGCAGTTGCATTCAAAGTGCCACTGAACATAACCCTTGAGGTTCCTCCACACCAAAAAAAAAGAACATAACTCTTAAAATTGAACATAATTTGTGCGTTTTTTTTAACATATTGAAAATCATATTGCTCAATAAACTAATTAAGACAGCATTTCAAACTGGAGTTAGAATGATCATGATTGAAGTAATATAATTTATAATTACATAATAATTCTTTTTTAAAAAATAAGAATAACAATCATAACATATAAAAATAAATTTTAAATGACAATAAAATAAAGCGGCAATTTATATTAATATAATCACTTGACAGATTTTTAACTTCTTTTATTAATGCAAATAATATGGTTAGTGGTTAGAAAAAAATAATGTTTAAAATCTTTTGGTTCCGAAAAATTTACAATATATATGGAGAATTATTCTCTTATAAAATCTTACTTACACATTTACCTATGCATAAGTAACCCATCAAATATCATCATCATTGTTTTTTGACGTGGAATATCATCATCATTTAATTAAGCCTGCTACACATTAAATTGGTGCATGGAAATATAGGCTTGGGATTTTGAATTTTTCTTGTGTGTTTTTCTATCATCCAACCATACGCTACTTTTCATATCTTTTTTTTTTTTTAATATGCAGCAAACTTGACTAATTTTGGTCCAAGAAAAAAAAAAACTTGGATAATGACATCCCCCATCATCTTCTTTATCTTGGTCTTTAGTCTTCAAACTTTTGGATGAGATGTCACATTTGGGAAGCATTTTCTTTTCATTTTTTCTAGAAAACCAAAAGCAATGTTGTTTGGAAGGAAACAAAAGTAATCAAAGTAACTCGTCCAACCCAACATCCTACCCGGCTCATTTTCCCCTCAAACAGACAAAGTGGCTCCAAATCCAAACATTGGTTTTTTCCTCTTTTGGGTCAACCTAGATAAACAATCCAACTTCGGTCTTTTATGCACGCACATGTGCGTAAATGTTGCTCCTTCGTTATTCTTATAACCGATCATATTCATCGAAGTTAACCGTCTCGTATTGTTTGTATTGAAATCGTGATAGAGGCCGAATATATATAGTTTCAATATGATTCTGACGGCCCTGCATGCAATATTATATTCTCTTCGTCTTGTTTAATTCCATATCGTTCTGCTTCCTTTTTCATTGTTCATTGCTGTTTTGTATGACGCTAGAGAAAGAAATTAAATTTGACCAATTTGAGTCGTGAGAGTTCTGATGTGTGGGAGAGGGTATATAAAACAATGAATATTTTATTGATTGAAACATTTAACACACAGATCAAATTAAACGCTTGACACATTATTCATGGAAAATGAATTCTATTTTCCATCAGGTACATTTCATGTACGTTTTATTCGCCATTAACTCCAAACTGCTGATCTCCTACATAAATATTACATTATCTCCCAGAAGCTTCATACCCTGAAAATTGAAGACACCAAAAAAAAAAATCATCAGTAGCAAAAAAATGACATGAAATGGGAGTAAACCAAAATAAAACAACAGTGATGTACTGAAGGTGAGAGGGAATTATTTACTTACTGGGTGAATTCAATGTTGATTTTTCCTTCGTTAGGGTCGGCGATGGCAGAGAAAGCTTCACGGGAGAGATCGATGGTTCCTCTGCAGGCCGGAGGAGGGCAGCGATCGACAATCTTGACGGTGACGGCTCCACCCCGGCAAGGGTTAGCCACGCCTTGGTTGGTACCGCTGGCGCACCTCACTCTGTACTTTCTTCCACATGCAGCTCCGTTGTCCCAGAGCGAGTCGCTCGCGGCGGCGATCATAACTCCGTCATTTTGGAATCCATTGCACGCAGATGCTGCAATTAATCACATCAACCGCAACTTTTGTTATTGTCTCTCAAAACGCTGTAAGGAGAAGACTAGAATATGGATACTTACGAACATATACAGTGTAAAAGGTGGCAGTTCCAGAAATTGCAGAAGCCTCCGAGACGAGACTTGCAATGGCAAGCCCCATTACTAACAATGCTTTCATTTTGAGAGCCATTTGCACTTAATTGTTCTCAGTGTGAATGTGTTGTGGGAAGAGGGATTGGCTAGTCCTCCTTTTATAGCACGTAATTTATAGGTTTGTTTTTTTTTTCATTTTGCCACCCGCGAGAGCCGGCCAGACTCTTGGTTGAACAAGAAAGTCCCTTGTTGTATGAAACAACATTAATCAAATGAACTCTTCCATAATCATGCATTTGAAAGTAAAATGACATATATAAATAAATGAAATTATGTTATATACAAAGCCTTTTTTTTGTTGCCTTTTACACTCACTATTTGTGCTCTCTTTCTCTAAATATATTATATAGAATAATCAGTATAGACTATAAACTATAGGTATGTCTAATTTGTATATTTTAGACATATTATTCACATCATATTTATTAAATAGTAGTCCTGCAATCCTAAATATATATATATATATATGGGTTAGTTAAGGAGTTAGTTTTAATTCTAAATGTAAAACTTTAGTCTATTTTATCTTTCATGTGTAAAGATCTAAAAATTTGAAAAATTTGACAAATTTCCCCATGTCCTTCAATTTGTAAGGAATCAAGATCTATATATATATATATATATATATATATATATATATATTAATGCTATAAATTACTGCTTCCTATCATTATTGTTCATGATAATGTGTATCTCTCAAGAGAATGATGAGGGAGCTGTAATACATAAAAATAATTCTATTGTTGAAACGTAAATGGCCGGACTAATGACAAGGCTCAATACCTTGTGCATATGGAAAACCGAACGTGAACGTTATCCACGACGCACATTTTACCATCATGATTTAATATTCGTATTTATTCATTATTATAATTATAATTACTTTACATTCTATTGCCGTCAATGTATGTTTGTTAACTAGTTACACCCACGGATACACAACTCAACTTGTTTTCTTTCTACACGTTTAATATAGTTAATCACGTTTGTTTTCAGAACACATAATGATCCTCTATATATAACTTATATTATCACTTATTAACAACATTTTGCTTTCTCCTTGTAGTCCTGAAGAAATTTGGATGTATTTGGCTTGTAAAGTTGGACTAATATATACTCTCTTGGAATTCTCGAAATAAGTCATCAGGTACAGCTTCTCTTCACTACTGTTTTGTTTTACCCTGCAGAAACAAAGAAAGTATGGGTTCTCATTAATAAATGTAAGAATGCGAGAGAGAGATACATCTACGAGAACTGCAAAAAATGTTTATCAAAAGTATACGTAGAGGACAAAACCCCGAGCCATGTGTGTGTGTGTCTATATATACACATATATTGCCAATGGAAACTTGCACTAGCTAATCCGAATTTGTAGTTGTACCTTAAAATAAACTTTATATATAACTACCTCCGGTCTTAAATATAAGAGCTAGTTGACTAATTTGAAAAGATTAAGAAAATAAGTAAAGTTAGTTATTTGTAATAAATAAGTATTATCTTTCCTAAAATATCCTTACTAATCAAGTGTATTGGCTAGAACTACCATTATTGGAAGGATTACCTTAGAAGAAAATGGATAAATATGAGAGACAAAGTGGATTGGGGTTTTATATTTAGAACTAAAATAAAAGTCAAATGAGGTCTTATATTAAAGACCGGAGGTAGTAGATCATAAGCTATGCATTTGTAAATTAAACGATGAGTTAATTGAATATATATATACATATATATATATATATATATATATATATATGAGAGTCTGATGCATACAGGTCATTAATTCCACTTAGGCACAATGAAGTAGAATATGCTAATGGGATTGTAGTTTTAGGGCTGTGAAATTATAGTGACAGGTTGGTTGGTTTATGTGGTTAGCCTGCTTCCGAACTTTATAACCACACAATTCCAAACACGTGGTAATTTTTTTAATTCTGTGTTGTAAATTATACTACGTACTTCCCTTTCATTACTGTTCATGTTTTAGCATCTTTCGATGGAATAGGAGTTCATCTTTATATATATATTCTACTGAAACGTATATGAACAGAAATTAAAAAGCTCCATATTGTGCTTGGAGCAAGTAACAAAAATGAAGCTTATTACTTTCCATGATGCACATCTCATGACGTACGTGTTATTTATCTGTTTATTAATTAGTTGTGGTTGTCAAACATGTTATTACCATATCAGCTCCACAATATGCTCCTTAGTTGCCCTTGGTACGACCTGATTATATGTCCTATTCTACAAGCATGCATGACGCTGACAATACCCCAGAAAGAAGTCACTAGTAATTATTAGATTGAGAATCTAACATAAATAAAAATAGAGAAAATCTCAGAAAAATATCTTAAGATATGGATAAGACAAATCACGATGTCGAATTGCGATAATTTCAAATGGATCAGTCTATTATATTAAAATAGAATTTTTAAATGTTTGTGATTTTACAATGAATAAATTCAAATTAAATTAGCTTAGTTACAACCAAAGTGTGTAGAACTGTAATTAGTTACAACCAAAGTTACAGCCAAAGCACCCCAAAGGCAGAAGCTTCAACGCAGTTTCGTTAATTACCCTTTGCTCTCGGTCTTTAATTAGTCAAGAACTCCAATGTAGGACTGTTAGTTACATATTCAAAGTGCCAACAGAAGTATTAACCCTCAACACACACACACACACACACACACACACACACTTGTCTTTGTTTTTTCTCTTTTGGGTCAACCAAGAGATATACATACACAATCCAACTTCAGACATATATTAATTGGCAATGGAAGTTGTTGGCCCTTCGTTTTTAATTACTGTCAGCCATCATGTTCTTCGAAGTTGAGGTCCAATGTAGTTTCGATATGACCATCAGAATTTCCATTTCCTTTTTTTTATTACAAACTTCTGACCCCCTTAATATTATAACTTTCGGCTTCCTTTTTCATTGTTCTTCAGCGTTGTTTCGTATGAAGAAAGAGAAAGAAATTAAATTTGATCAGTTTGAGAACAACAGATATTTTATTAATTAAATCGTTAAACTCAGATCAAAGTACACTTGACACATAGTAATCCTGGAAAATGAATACTATTCTCCATCACGTACATTTGATGTACGTTTTATTGACCATTAACTCCTCATGCTCCTAGATAAATCTTGAATTATCTCCCAGAAGCTTCATACCCTGAAAATTGAACACATCAAACAATGAAATCAGCAGCAAACAAATGAAAAGAAATCGGAGTGAACCAAAATACCAACAGTGATGTATTGAAGAAGTGGGAATTGAATTTACTTACTGGGTGTATTCAATGTTGATTTTTCCTTCTTTAGGGTCGGCAATGGCAGAGAAAGCTTCACGGGAGAGATCGATGGTTCCTCTGCATGCCGGAGGAGGGCAGCGATCGACAATCTTGACTGTGACGGCTCCACCCCGGCAAGGGTTAGCCACGCCTTGGTTGGTACCACTGGCGCACCTCACTCTGTACTTTCTTCCGCATGCAGCTCCGTTGTCCCAGAGAGAGTCGCTCGCCGCGGCGATCATAACTCCATCGTTTTGAAATCCATTGCATGCAGAAGCTTCAAATAATCACACCAACTTCAACTTTTTTTATCATCTCTAAATCAATCACCGTGTGAGGTGATCAGTGAGAAGGTTATTAAAAGAAGGTAACTCTATGCCCTTCCCCGATAGATCTAGAGGGCGAGACTGAGTTATTCATAATGTGCAAAAATGGTAATGTGCAAGAATGCTATGATGAAGCAGAACAATAGAAGGCAATGTGACGAATATGAGATACTTACGAACATAGACAGTGTAAAAGGTGGCAGTTCCAGAAATGGCAGAAGCCACTGAGAAAAGGCTCACGATGGCAAGTCCCATTGCCAACACTGCTTTCATTTTGAGAGCCATTACGTACTCTGATCTTAATTATTGTTGCAAGTGTGTATGTGTTGTGCGAAAGGAATTAGCTAGTCCTCCTTTTATAGCAATATCTTAGCTCGTAAACTGTAGATTTTTTTTTTTCTTTTTTTTAATTTTGCCACCCGAGTACCGGCCAGACTCTTTATGAGCTAGAAGTCCCTTGATGTATTATACAATATTTAATTAACTCTTTAATAATCATACATCTGAAAATCCAATGACAATGAATGAAATTATATGCAAAGTTTCATTTTTTTTTTGGGATTGCCTTCTAGACTCATTATTTGTCTTCTCTTTCTCTAAATATATTATATAGAATAATCAGTATATGACTATAAACTATGGGTTTAATTTGTTTAGTGTGTATATTTTAGATATATTGTTCAAAAATAATAACTAAATAGTTTTACTTATGATACGTTTTATATTGACATTGGTAATCAAATTTAAACTAGAATGAGCTTTGTACATGGAGCCTAAAAACCAAGATGTATCATATGGCTCATTAGTGCTGTGACTTAAACCCCAAATTACTCTATCAAACCCTAAAACTTTTGGTAGAAATGTAGAAAAAACATATCCAAGAGAGGTAAAAAATCTTTACCCTAGATATGAGCGTCCACGTGTTTCTCTCTCAAAATTCCTCTCCTCTCGCTGTTCTGTCTAATTTCTACGTTCATATTCACTTAAATAATGCATATCCAACGCCGATTGTGCTGTCTACCTATGTTTATTTCTGACTCCTTCGTCCAGATCCAACTCAGATGCATTCTATCTTTTCCTGCGTCCTCATATTCGACTCTAAAGTGTAAACTCTAGTATACGGCCCCAAGATATTTTTCGGTAATTTTATGTTATTCTCACCTCAGTTAAACTTAATCTTAACCATACTAACCGTTTGTTATCTAAGTCCTAGAAATGAGAACTAGGATGTTAAAAGACCCCACGTTTTACTAGTTCTAATCAGTTTGAGGTTGATTAATTTGACAGGGTTATCATTGTTCTGATCCAATTTATCAAAACACGGGTGACTTCTGAAAGTTTTATTATTACATGAGCCAGTATGCACGTAACCTTGATTGTTACGTAGAGAAAAGGCAAAACAATACCCTGGTAGAATTTTAATTAGGGCTAGGAATTGAAATTAATTTGGGTGGCCGGCGTGCGTCCAAAGGGCCCGGCCAATTCAGAAATTGCAAAACAACATCTAGTGATTATTATGTTTTGTTTTACTCTGACCATAGGATGGGTTTTAATAACGTTGGATAGAGAAGGCAAAATTACAAATTAATGTTACCAAATGTAAGAGGACAAAACGCTCTAATCTAATTATTGTCGATGGAAATAAACCCGTCTAAATTAGTACTAATTGCTAATCTGATGCGAGATCGGAAAAAAACTCTATTATTTTTAATCATGTACTTTAGATATATTCTTTATAGTTATTCTCTTCTACTCCTTAATATAAAACCTTGTTAACTAATTTGAATAGATTAAAGATAGTAGTTAAATTAGTTAATATGATATGTTTTTTTTAAACATTCTAAGTATCTTTCTTAATTTCCTCCTTTATTTTTCTACTTGATTATTGTTAGGAGAATATCAATATGATTAATTTAAAAAAATTGATAAAGATATAAAATAGATCTTACATATAAAACCAATATTAATTTCTCAATTAGATCCTAGAGGTACATTTTTGTACATGTCATTAATATATACATGGAAAATTCGAAGAGTATCCTTACAATGGCACCCTAGCTGTAGGGCTGCGAAATTAACGTCAGAGGTTGGCATGCTTCCCAACTCTACAACCGCACAATTCCAAACACGTAGTAATTGCGCCACCAGAAGTTAACTTTTCAAAAAATTTGTAACTAAATGCTTGTGTACTTTTTTTAAGAAAACTTTCAGGAAGTCAACATTTTATTATTCAAATAAATATATCACTTTTTAAGTTATAAAGATACAAATTTACCCTTTTTATTTTGTAATTATAAATGATACTCCCTCCGTTCCTTATTATAAGAGACAAATAACCGAAGTAAGTTGATCAAAAAAACAGTTAAAATTAGTTAAGAACAATTAATGTGTAAAAAGTATAATTTTTTTTCAAAAATGCCCTCATTAATAAGGAGAGAGAACATGAGAGAGAACAATTAAATTATTAAAAGAAAGAGAAGTGGGAGGGAGGGAGAGTGTGAGTTGAAAATAATAAATATGGGTAAAATAGTAAATCAACACAAAAAAGTAGAGACAACTTGTAAGTGTCTCTTATATATAGGAACATGCCATAAGTATCAAATGTCTCTTATAATAAGGAACGGAGGGAGTAATTAGGAAAGTCACTTGTCCTAGTTATGAGGGGAATTATGCTTTTAACTTCACGAGAAATTTATTTTTTAGGGGATTAAGCCATTATATTAAAATTGATTTAGGTTCTATAACTGATTTTTTGTATCTATGAAAAGACAATTTTTTAAATAACCACCATAAATTAGCATCATGAAAGTTGTTTTCTCTAGTCGTGAAATTTAGAAGAAATTTTTTTTTTCCCTTCATTGGAATTGGAAGCAAATCTCGTACACGGGCGATGCCCATCAGAAACTTCTATATACATATTGAAAGGCATTAATAATCAGTGATATTATTAAATATTATGAGAAACTAGCATACATATAATTGATATAATTAACATTAAGGGGGAGTATTGGTTAAAAGGTTTGGATTGTCTAAACTAAAAAATAAAGAAAAAAGTGAAAATTTCAGTAAAGCTCCTCAATAACCAATCTTGTATCAGTCAATTTCCAAAACACTCTAAAATTTCACTGTATCGCTTTAACCAAAAAATTTTCTGTGAGACAAAAATACCCCTACTTTATTTGAGTTGCAAATCTTCAAATTCTTGTTGTAAATCATCAAATTCTTATCATAAATTGTCAATTTTAAGTTGTTCATTCATTCACTCATAAAATTTGCAAGGATTTGCAACTCTGATCAGGCTATTTACAATAAAAATTCAACAATAAAATAAGGGTATTTTTGTCTTCTCACACAATTTTTTTTAAGGGGTGCAGTGTAATTTCAGATTTTTTTTAGGGTTAATTGATATTAATTGGCTACTAAGAGAGTGTATTGAAACTCTCCCTTCTTTAGAACTCAAGTTAAAGAGAACAAGCACATTTAATTCTCGATCATAAAACTAACTACTCCCTTTGTTCATTATATTTTGTATCACTAGAAGGAAGAAAAGAGTTGCTGTTTTTAAATACTTGGTGTAATGTATTTAGGATGTGCTTTGATTGATAATCAATAACTAATCCCTTTCGAAGACATTGAGATTATAGAAATGGGTTTTATTACTTCTCCTTTTTCATACACATATATAGCTAAGTATTGAAGCCTGACAATATGCTTATATTTTCTGACCAAACAGAAATAACAATTACCATACTTTTACTGCAACGTAAGGACAGAAATGAAGTACGTACATCTATATAATGTACGTGTTATTGATTAATCTTATATATCATTATTTTTCTTGATTATTCTCTTCCAGAAGCATCAGACCCTGAAAAAACACACCACGGAAGAGTCAGTAGTAATAAAATTAACTCGGAAAACTAACAAAAGTAGAATCCCAACAGTAATGTAATGGAAATAGAGAATAATTATTGACTTACGGGACATAGTCAATGTTGACTTTTCCAGCGTCAGGGTTAGCAATACGAGAGAAAGCTTCCCGAGAGAGGTCCAAGGTTGCTCGGCATCCGGGCGAAGGGCAGCGGTCGACAACCTTGACGGTGACGGTTCCCGCCTTGCAAGGATTAGGCACACTGTTGGTGCCACCCGTGCACCTCACTCTGTACCGTCTTCCACATGCAGCTCCATTGTTAAAGATTGGGTCGCTTGCTGCTGCGATCATAGTCCCTTGATCTTGATATCCATAACATGCCGAGGCTGCCAATCATTGCCATTCACACCATGCCAATTAATTTCTCTCCATGCCGAGACTAGCTGAAACCATGTTTTATCTTTTTGTATCATCCTTCATCTAACGGAAGGGCCCAACATACTCACTCAAAGTTGAACACGTAAGCTCCTACTTGAGTAAAACTTAAGAGTTGCTTAGTGTGCACTGGGTCAGACCGTCTCAATAGGATTTATAAAGGCTTTGTTATATTATCATATACTACCTCCAGTCTTTAATATAAGAACTTGTTTGACTTTTATTTTAGTCTTAAATATAAGACCCTAATTCACTTTATCTCTAATATTTGTCTATTTTTTTCAAGGTAGTCCCTGTAATAATAATAGTTTTAGCCAATACACTTGATTAGCAAGGATATTCTGAAAAAACAATACCTATTTATTACAAATAAATTACTTAACTAGTTTTCTTAATCTATTCAAATTAGTCAACGTAACTAGCTCTTATATTAAAGATCGAAGGTAGTATCTTTTTTAATTTCCCTGCTCTTCTCTAAAAAGAACCAAGCAGCTTGTTGATCGAATACTCACACGATATGATATAAGAGACGTACGTTCTCCACATGTGTGTGTATCTGAGGGACAAATTGGTACAAGTGTAGTGCTTTTCAAGGAAGCAAATATATAATGAGATCCTATAGAGTTTAACTGATGAGACTAATATGGAAGCAATCGAAGAAGCTTGAATAATAAGTAAAGCATGCATATGCAGTAGAGAAATGGGATACTTACGAACATAGACAGTGTAAAAGGTGGCAGTTCCAGAAATGGCAGAAGCCACTGAGAAAAGGCTCAAGATGGCAAGCCCTATTACCAACACTGCTTTCATGCTGAGAGCCATTTCTTCGAACACTAAAATTTGTTGGGAATGCGAAATATAATTAGATGTTTTGTGTGCGTTCAAGTCGGGGGGATATGTTGCTCCTTTTATAGCAAATTTTAGCCCTTAAATTAGTATTACATTTTGCAGAGAAGAGGTGACGGTCTTCACACGTTTCTCCGGCTCCGGCAGACTCTATATCTAGAGCCATGACGCCATGTCCTTGATTTTTCACAAAGAAAATTCTGGCAATTCAATTCATTATTTGCATTTAGTTTATGGCCGGTACGTCTCCTGTTTGCACAAGTAACTGAAGGACTTTGCTGCATTAATTACCCGACATTAATTACGGCCGACTAGATCATTAAAAGTGTGCGCGCGCGTGTGTGTAACGATAATTTTGACTAAATCGTCTACGTCCCGAGGCAACATATGGTATTTAACGTGGTCGTTCGGATCGTAAGAATTTGAGAAAAATGGATTAATCAAATTATTGATTAGATATAAGCATGGAAAATAAATTTTCTATATGTTCGATCATATCTTCATATATATATATATATATATATATATTTTACGTTGAAGAATTTCATTGTCTCACGACTCGGCTAACATATATCTCATTTCTGTTACCATCATGTTTTTCCCTTCACACACACAAACTACAAAAATGAGATTTTAATATTATATATTAATTAATTATGAATTTTTTGTCTTGATTGGTCTTTCTCTTCATGGTTCTTGCCTTAGCCTTTTATTCTTAAAAGGGTTCATTGGGCTTATTTTTGTATATATAGATCGAAGGGTTCAGGCATGTGCATGAAAATGTGACTCAGTCAAAGGGGCTAGCTGGTTAAAAAAAAAAAACAGAGAGAGAGAGAGAGAGAGATATGTGCACCTGGTTTATGACCTTACGACCAAAAAAAGCTTAATATGCCAAAATAAATTAGTTCGTGGCCTGATTCTTCAAGTCGCCTTGGGGAACGGACGTTGATTTTTTATTTCAAATGAAAAACTAAACTTGGGAACGTATCTATTCTATGGGTACGTTCTACACGATGCGCATATATACGAGGCCACAGTTTACGCAATAAGAGTCCGAAGCTTTGACGAAAATCTATGGAAATTGATTGAATAAGGTCTCATGAAAGATGGGCAATTAACAGAAAAATGAGAATTGGAGTAAATTTCCTGGTAGAAAAGGGACTATATGATATTATAAGAATCATAAAATATATTATGCCAGTCTTTATTACTCTAGGGCCCTGTGGTCTTGAACTTATCCACTTAATTCATTGATCGAGTCAACAATATCGGTATGGTGATGCGGGTCAAACAAATCCATGAAGACTTTAAGAGTATGCTAATGTGTTTGTATTGTAATTTGAGCAACAAAACGTAATACTAATCAGATCAAATAAAATATTGGGTTTGAATAAATCATACTCCTCGGTTCTTAATGTAAAATTTCTTTAATTAATTTGATTAGATTAAGAAAGTTATGTAAATTAGTTAATTATAATAAATATAACATGTTTTTCCTAAAATATTTCAATAATCTTCCTTAATATCCTCCATCCCTCTCCTATTCAGCTATGGTTGAAGGAGTATTAATAGGGATAATTTGAAAAAATAAATAAATATAACAAATATGTCTTACTTTAAGACCAAGACCAAAACTAATTCTATAATTAGATCTTACATTAATAACCAGAGAATTATTATTTAAGAAATGAATTTGCATCTGAGTTTCTTAGTGATAATAAGCACAAAGTAGCATCGCTCCTAGCATTTAGAAATAGCCTATATATGCTTCTTTGTTCACCGATTATCATTACTGAAATGCTACCTTCAGTCCTTAACATAAGAGTTGGTTGACTAATTTGAGTAAATTAAGAAAATTAGTTAAATTATTTGTCATAAATAGGTATTGTCTTTTCTAAAATATCATTGCTAATCAAGTGTATTAGCTAAAACATTCATTATTACAACAACTGTTTTGAAAAAAAATGAATAAATATAAAAGACAAAATATATTAGGGTTTTATATTTAGAACTAAAATAAAGTCAAATGAACTCTTATATTAAGGATTAGAGGTAGTATTCAATAAGTTAAATGTTATCTATAAGTGATCTTTAATTATCTTGCACAGACCAAAAGAAGTAGCTGATATCTCTAAAGTATTTTGATTTGAGAAAATTGAAGAAAAGTCCTTCGTTAAAAGCTTTATTGATAAAAAGAGATATGATAAATTTATATATATATATATATATATATAAAGTACTAGTATTCTGTAGATTTTGTACACAATAAGTATCAATATTTTGATTCAAGTCATTCTCAGTTTCTCACTAAATTTTTTAATGAGATTTTCCCAAATTAAATATTGGGTTTGGATATATCATATTTAAGAAAAATGAACTTTTTTTTTTTGCCTCCATTAATAAATGACTTTGCATCTGTGAGTTTCATAATGATAATAAGCTCAAATTTGCATTGGAGCTGGCAATTAGATAAAGCCCATATGTGCTTCCTTGTTCACTGATTATCATTACCAAAATATTCCACGAGTCAACTGTTATCCTTTAATTATCTTACACAGACCAAAACAAGTAGCGCCTCCCTGACTTTATAATTCAAATTACACTAAAAAATAGATTTTATATTTAAAATTAGAGATAATACTTGTAATTTTGAGAAATCTGGGAAAAAGCCTTCTATTAAAAATTGAAGAAAATGACCTCATAAATTTTTGTGCACAGAAAGAGAAAGTGTTCTGTGAAATTGTGTACATATTCGATACTCTAATTTAAGTCATTATAACTAATAAAATTTTCAATGACGGATTTTCTTAAAATTTCCTTTTTAAATTTTATAAATCCGCATTTCATTAAACACAGTACAGTTTACTTTGTTTATAGATAATGGACCAAATCACTGTTCATTGTATTAATGGATGCTTAAATAAAAACCACAAGATAATGTAAGACTAGCTACGTACTAATCCAAATTACAATCAACACATACTGTGCGTATGATGGTTCGGGTCAAACAAATCCGCATGAAGGCATGAAGACTAAGAGTGTGTTTGTATGGACTATGGATCGTAATTTTGATGTCAAAATAGAGTACTGGTCCGATAAAACACTGGGCTTGGATATAATTTGCATTTATGATTTTAATCTTCATAAGCCCAAAAAAACAGTACTGTGTATTCTTTCCTCCCTTTCTTTTTTTTTTTTTAAATTTTATTTTCCCCCTCAACGAAGGCAGTCAGGCACTTGGCTGAAACTGAAAGTGGCTGTTGTTCACCAAAAAAAAGAAAAAAAGAAACTGAAAGTGGCTGTTTAAGATTTTAAAATCTATTTTCAACCAAAAATCATGATTTTATACTTACAAGTCATCCACACAGCTTCTGCTTAAAATCTATTCTCCTTAGAATTTATTGTTATACTCATATATTCAAAATCAATTTCATCTCATCACCGATAATTCAAATGGATTGATTACAAGTTTAAAGTCATTATCCTCAATTCTCGTTTGATGCTAATCACTATAATAAAACTTTGACCATTTAAAATATGATTTTACCAGTATAGATTTCAAATTTGAAAATTTTAATTTTGTCAATAATAAATTTATTTTTTAAAAAAAGTGTCAGTTGTGAGATTAGCTTGATCTTAAATTCTATATCAATTAAAATAAAAAAATATTTAAAATATAATCAACAACAACTACAAGCTTTATTCTACTAAGTGGAGTTAGCTACATAGATCGCAAACGCTAATATTTTCTATCAAAACTATTTAAATTAAATCTAAGCCATCCGAAATTAATTTGAATGGTGCAGATTAAAATGAGCATTGGAATGCTCATCTTTTTAATGAGCATGAAATGTGCTCACCATTACCCCCTGATTTTATTTATGCGATAGATGTATAGTATTCTTTTTGTCCTCCATATATATGAGATACGAACGAACATAGACAGTGCAAAAGGTGGCAGTTCCAGAAATGGCAGAAGCCTCTCAGAAAAGGCTCAAGATGGCAAGTCGCATTGCCAACGCTACTTTCATTTTGAGAGCCCTTACGTACTCTGATTTCAATTATTGTTGCAAGTGTGGATGTGTTGTGCGAGAGAAATTAGCTAGTCCTCCTTTTATAGCAAATCTAAGCTCGTAAACTGTAGATTTTTTTTTCTTTTTTTCAATTTTGCCACCCGAGAACCGGCCAGATTCTTTATGAACTAGAAGTCCCTTGTCGTATTATACAATATTTAATTAGCTTTTTAATAATCATACGTCTGAAAATCAAATGACCATAAATCAAATTATATGCAAAGTTTCTTTTCTTTTTTTGGGGAGGGGGCGATTGCCTTCTACACTCATTATTTGTCTTCTCTTTCTCTAAATATATTATATAGCATAATCATTATATGACCATAAAATATGGGTTTAATTTGTATATTTTAGATATACTGCTCAAAAATAACAATTAAATAGTTTTATTTATGATACATTTTATATTGATATTGGTAACCAAGTTTAAACTAGAATGAGCTTTGGACATGGAACCTAAAAACTAAGATGTATCATATGGCTCATTAGTGGTGTAACTTAAACCCCAAATTATTCTATCGAACCCTAAAACTTTTGGTAGAAATGTGGAAAATTACCTACTCTGGTGTTAGAGCTTAAAAACGCATCCAAGTAAAAAATCTTTACCCTGGATATATGAGAGCCCACGTGTTTCCCTCTCAAAATTCCTCTCTTCGCTCGCTGTTCTGTCTAATTTCTACGTTCATACTCACATACAATACATATCCGACGCCGATTGTGTTGTCTACAAGTGTTCATTTCTGACTCATTCATCCAAATCCAACTCAGATGCATTCTATCTTTTCCTGCGTCCTCATATTCGAGTCTAAAGTCTAAACTCTAGTATACGGCCCTAAGGAATGCAAATTAGGATGTTAAAAGACCACATGTTTTCCTAGTTCTAATCATTTTGAGGATGATTATTAATTTGACAGGGTTGTCATTGTTCTGATCCGATTTATCAAAAGACGGGTGGCTTCGGAAAGTTGTATTATTATATAAACCAGTATGCGCGTAGCCTTGATTGTTACGTAGAGAAAAAGCAAAACAATGTACTGGTAGAATTTTAGGGCAAGGAATTGAAATTAATTTGGGTGGCCGGCGTGCATCCAAAGCGCCCGGCCAATTCAGAAAATTGCAAAACAATATCTTGTGATTATTATGTTTACTCTGACCATAGGATGGGTTCTGATAACGTTGGATACAGAAGGCAAAATTATAAATCAATTTTATCAAATGTAAGAGGGCAAAACGCTCTAATCTAATCATTGTCGATGGAAATAAACTCGTCGAAATTAATGCTAGTGGCTAATCTGACGCGAGATCGGAGATAAACTCTATTATTTTTAATCATGTACTTTAGATTCTTTACAGTTATTCTGTTCTGTTCTTTAATATAAAGTCTTATTAACTAATTTAAGTATATTAGGGATATTAGTTAAATTAGTTACCACTACCGGTCCTTAATATAATAGCTAGTTGATTAATTTGAGTAGATTGAGAAAACTAGTTAAATTAGTTATGTGTAATAAATAGGTGTCATCTTTTCTAAAATATCCTTACTAATCAAGTGTATTAACTAAAATTATCATTATTACAAGGATTACCTCAGGAAAAAATAGATAAATATGAAAGGCAAAGTGAATTATGTTCTTATATTTAAGACCAAAATAAAAGTCAAATAAGTTTTTATTTAAGGATCAAAGCAGTAATATGATATGTTCTTTCTAAAATGTTCTAAGCATCTTTCTTAATTCTCTCTTTTCTTCTCTTACTTGATTATTATTATTATTAGAAGAATATCAATAATATTAATTTGAAAAAATAATAATAATAACGATATGAAACAGTTCTTACGTACAAAACTAATAACTCCTCAGATCCAAGAGGATTCTTTTCTGAGTCCAAAAAAAAAAAGAGGATTCTTTTCGTACATGTCATTAATATATACATCGAAAATTCCAAGAATATCCTTACAATGGCACCCTGGCTGGAGGGCTGCGAAATTGACGTCAGAGGTTGGCATGCTTCCCAACTCTACAACCACACAATTCCAAACACGTAGTAATTGCGCCACCAGCAAGTGAATTAACTTATTTTGTAAGAGAAGTTAACTTTTTTAAAAAATTTATAACTGAATGCTTGTGTAATTTTTTTTTAAAAATTTTCAGGAAGCTCAAATTTTTATTATTCAAATAAATATATTACCTTTTAAAAGATATTAGGAAAGTTACTTGTTCCAGTTATGAGGGGAATTGAGCTTTTAACTTCCCGAGAAATTTATTTTTTAGTGGATTAAGCCATTATATTAAAAATGATTTAGGTTCCCTAGCTGATTTTGTGTTTTTTTTTTTTGCCTGCTGATTTGTGTATTTATGAAAAGGCTTTTTTTTTTTTTAAACCACCATAAATTAGCATCTCGAAAGCAGTTTTCTGTAGTAGTGAAATTTTAGAGGATTTTGTTTTTCTTCATTCGAATTGGAAGCAAATCTCGCACACGGGCCGATACCCCATCAGAAACTTCTACACACATATTGAAAAGGCATTAATAATTAGTGATATTATTAAATATTATGAGCAACCAGTACACATATAATAGATATAATTAACATTAATGGGAAGTACTGGTTAAAAGGTTTGGATTGTCTAAACTAAAAAATAAAGAAGGGAAAATTTCAGTAAATCTCTTTAATAACCAATTAATATCAATCAACCCCTAAAGCACTCTAAAACTTCACTGCACCACTTTCACCAAAAAAAATTTGTGTGAAAAGACAAAAATACCCCTACTTTATTTGAATTGCAAATCTTCAAATTTGAGTTGCAAATCTTCAAATTCTCGTTGCACATCACTGAATTTTTATTGTAAATTGTTAAATTAAGTTGTTCATTCATTTATCCATAAAATTTACAAGGATTTGCGACTCATATTGGCTTTTATAATGAGAATCTAGCAATTTGCAACACAAATTCAGCTATTCATAACACAAATAAGGTAAGGGTATTTTTGTCTTCTCACACAAAAAAATTTGTTTAGGGGTGCAGTGTAATTTCAGATTTTTTGAGATTAACTGATATTAATTGGCTATTAAGAGAGTTTATTGGAACTCTCCCTTCTTTAGAACTCAAGTTAAAGAGAACAAGCACATCTAATTTTCGATCATAAAAGTAACTATTCCCGTTGTTCATTATATTTTGTACCACTAGAAGGAAGAAAAGAGTTGTTGTTTGTTTAATATTTGGTGTAATGTATTTAGAATATGTTTTGATTGATAATCAATACTAATCCCTTTATAGAGACATTGGGATTATAGAAATGGGTTTTATTACTTCTCCTTTTCATACACATATATAGCTAAGTATTGAAGCCTGACAATATGCTTATATTTTCTGACCAAACAGAAGTGACAATTACCATACTTTATGGAAACGTAAGGACAGAAATGAAGTACGTACATTTATCTAATGTCGTGTTATTAATTATTCTTATATATCATTATTTTTCTTGATTATTCTCTTCCAGAAGCGTCAGACCCTGAAAAACACACCACGGAAAAGTCAGTAGTAATAAAATTAACTCGGAAAACAACAAAAGTAAAATCTCAACAGTAATGTAATGGAAATAGAGAATAATTATTGACTTACTGGACGTAGTCAATGTTGACTTTTCCAGCGTCAGGTTAGCAATAAGAGAGAAAGCTTCCTGAGAGAGGTCCAAGGTTGCTTGGCATCCCGGCGAAGGCAGCGGTCGACAACCTTGACGGTGACGCTTCGGCCTTGCAAGGATTCGGCACATTGTTTGTGCCACTTGTGCAGGTAACTCTGTACATTCTTCCACATGCAGCTCCATTGTTATAGTTGGGTCGCTTGCTGCTGCGATCATAGTCCCTTGATCTTGAAATCCATAACATGCCGAGGCTGCCAATGATAGCCATTCACACCATGCCAATTAATTTCTCTCATGCCGAAACTAGCAGAAACCATGTTTTTTCTTTTTGTATCATCCTTCGTCTAACGGAAGGGCCCAACATACTCACTCAAAGTTGAACATGTACCTCCTACTTAAGTAAAACTTAAAGAGTTGCCCGGTGTCTATTGGGTCAAACCGTCGTTATATTATTATATCCTTTTTAATCCCCCTGCTCTTCTCTAAAAAGACCAAGCAGATTGTTGATCGAATACTCACACGATATGATATACGAGACGTACGTGCTCCACATGTGTGTGTATCTGAGGGACAAATTGGTACAAGTGTAGTGCTTTCCAAGGAACCATATATATAATGGGATCTTATATAGTTTACTGATGAGACTAATATGGAAGCAATCGAAGAAGCTTGAATAATAAGTAAAGCATATATACGCAGTAGAGAAATGGGATACTTACGAACATAGACAGTGTAAAAGGTGGCAGTTCCAGAAATAGCAGAAGCCACTGAGAAAGGCTCAAGATGGCAACCCCATCACTACACTGCTTTCACGTTAGAGCCATTTGTCGGATCACTAGAATTTGTTGGAAGTGCGAATATAATTAGATGTTTTGTGTGCGTGATATTTGCTCCTTTTATAGCAAAATTTTAGCCTTAAATTATTTACATTTTGCAGAGAGAGGTGACGGTCTTCACACGTTTCTCCGGCTCCGGCGGGCCGGCAGACTCTATATCTAGAGCCATGACGCCATATCTTTGATTTTTCCAATAGAAAAATCTGGCACTTCAATTCATTATTTGATTTAGTTTATGGTCGGTACGTCTCCAGTTTGCACAAGTAACTGAAGGACTTTGCTGCATTAATTACCCGACCTTAATTACGGGCTGAGCAGATCATTAAGTGTACACAGATAGATAGATAGTGGATAGATGTAACGATAATTTTCACTAAAGCGTCTACGTCCTGATGCAACATGTGGTATTTAACGTGGTGGTTCTGATGTAACAATTTGAGAAATATATAGTAATCAAATTATTGATTAGATACAAACATGAAAAGCGAATTTTCTATATTTTCGATCATATCTTCATATATAGATGTAAAATATATATATTATATATATATTTGACAAAAGTGTAATCACGGCGAAGAATTCATTATCTCACGACTCGGCTCACATATATCGCATTCTGTGACGATCATGTTTTTCTTCACACAACAAAACTACAAAATGACATTTAATATTATAGATATTAATTACGAATATACTTTGTCTTGATTGGTCTTTCTCTTCATGCTTCTTGCCTTGGCCTTTTTTCTAAAAAGGGGTTCATTTTGCTTATTTTGTATATAGAACGAAGGTTCAGGGATGTGCATGAAAACGTGACTCAGTCCAAGGGACTAGCTGGTTTTTTTAAAAAAGTATCTATGCACCTAGTTTAATTTATGACTTTGCCACCCAAAAAGCTTAACATGCCAAAATAATTCGTATGCGTCGCGCCTGATTCTTCAAGTCACCTTGGGGAAAGTACGTTGATTTTTTATTCCAACTGAAAAACTAAACTTCGGAAGATATATATGCTCTGGGTGCGCATATATACGAGCCCAATTTACGCAATAAGAGTCCGAAGCTTTGACGCAAAATCTATGGAAATTCATTGAATAAGGTTTCATATGAAAGATGGCAATTAATAGAAAATGAGTATTGGAGTAAATTTCCTGGTAGAAAAGGGACTATATGATATTATAAGATCATAAAATATATTATGTCTGTCTTTATTACTATAGGGGCCTCTGGTCTTGAACTTATCCACTTAATTCATTGATTGAGTCAACAATAAGGGTATGGTGATGCGGGTCAAACAAATCCATGAAGACTTTAAGAGTGCGCTAATATGTTTGTATTGTAATTTGAGCAACAAAACGTAATAATAATCAAATAAAATAAAATATTGGTTTGGATGCATCATACTTCTCTAGTCCTCAATGTAAAATTTTTTTAACTATTTGATTAAAATAAAAAAAGTTATGTAAACTAAAAAAAATAATAAATATGACATTTTTTAAAAAAATATTCTAATAATCTTTCTTAATATTCTCTCTCTTCGTCTCTACTACTCAATTATAGTTGAGGGAGTATTAATAGGATGATTTGAAAAAAATTAATAAATATGATAAATATGTCTTATATTTAAGACTAAAATTAACTCTATAATCAGGTCTTATATTAAAGACCTAAGAAATATTATTTAAAAAATGAATTTGCATTTGAGTTTCACAATATAATAAGATCCAAAGTAGCATTGGTCCAGGCAATATATAATGCCCGTATATGCTTCCTTGTTCACCCGATTATCATTACCAAAATAACTCAACAAGTAACTATTATCCGTAAGTGAATGTTTTAATTCTTGCACAGACCAAACAAGTAGTTGATATCTCTAAAGTATTCTGATTAGAGAAATGAAGAAAAATCCCTCATTAAAAGTTTTATTGATACAAAGAGAAATGATAAATTTTTATGTATAAAAAGTTCCTGTAGATTTTGTACACAAAAAAGTATCAATATTTTGATTTAAGTCATTCTCACTAATAAATTTTAATGAGAGATTTTTCCAAATTAAATATTGGGTTTGGATATATCATATTACCTCATGTCTTTAATATAAGAGCTAGTTAACTAATTTAAATAAATTAAAAAAATTAATTAAGTTAGTGATTTGTGCCAGAACTCTCATTATTACAAAGGCTATCTTAAAAAAAAAAGATAAATATAAGAGACAAAATAGATTAGTGTCTAATATTTGGAACTAATAGAAATCAAATGAATACTTTATATTAAAAACTGGAGGTAGTATTTAATATATCATATTTAAGAAATGAACTTTTTTTTTGGCCACCATTTAAGAAATGACTTTGCATTTATGAGTTTCATAATGATAATAAGCGCAAATTTGCATTGCAGCTGGCAATTAGATAAAGGGAGAATTAAAATCAAGTTCTATGTAAAAGAAATAACTACTAAAAGGTCCAATAACAACATGAATAGCCTGTAATGACAAGTTCTAGCTAGAGTAAAGAATAACAACCTATAATACTTGTTTTGTAATTTTTTTCCTCGCATGGGACCTCATTGTAATTCTCCCTTAGATAAAGCCCATATGTACTTCCATGTTCACCGATTATCATTGCCAAAATACTAAATAAGGTAACTGTTATCCTTTAATTATCTTACACAGACCAAAACAAGCAGTGCCTCCGCAACTTTATAATTCAAATTCCATTAAAAAATAGATTATATATTTAAATTAGAGATAATAGTTCTAATTTTGAGAAATTTGGGAAAAGCCTTCTATTAAAAATTAACGAAAATATATGACCTAATAAATTTTTATACACAGAAGTAAAAATATTCTGTGAATTTTGTGCCTATTCGATACTCTAATTTAAGTCATTATCACTAATAAAATTTGTAATGAGGGATTTTTCCAAATTTTCCTTTTTAAATTTTACAAATCCGCATTTCATTAACCACGGTACAGTTGACTTTGTTAATAGATAATGAACCAAATCACTGTTCATTGTATTAATGGATGCTTAAATAAAAACCGCAAGATGATGTGAGACTAGCTGGGTACTAATCCAAATTACAATCAATACATACTGTGCGTATGATGGTTCGGGTCAAATAAACCCGCATGAAGGTAAGAAGACGGAAGCGCGTGCTTCGCATGGACTATGGATTGTAATTTGGGTGGCAAAATAGAGTACTGGTCCGATAAAACATTGGGCTTGGGTGTAATTTGCCTTTATGAGTTTAATCTTCATAAGCCCAAAAAAACAGTCCTGAATATTCCTTCCTCTCTCTCTCTCTCTCTTTTTTTTTTAATTTTATTTTCCCACTCAACACGGGCAGTCAGGCACTTGGCTGAAACTGAAAGGGGCTGTTTAAGATCTTAAAATCTATTTTCAACCAAAAATCATGATTTTGTACTTACAAGCCATCCACACAGCTTCTGCTTAAAATCTATTCTTTTTAGAATTTATTGATGTACTCATATATTCAAAATCAATTTCATCTCATCACCGATAATTCAAATGGATTGTAATTCCAAGTTTAAAGTCATTATCCTCAATCCTTGTCTGGTGCTCATCACTATAATAAAATCTTGACCATTTAAATAGGATTTGACCAGTGTAGATTTCAAATTTTAATTTTCAATTTTTTCAATAATAAATTTGTTTTTTAAAAAAGTGTCAGTTATAAGATTAGCTTGATCTTAAATTTTATATCAATTAATATAATGAACAACAACTATAAGCCTTATTTTACTATGTGGGATTAGTTACATGGATTGCATGACGTCAATATGTTCTATCAAAACTATTTAAATTAAATCTGGGCCATCTAAAATTAATTTGAATGGTTCAGATTAAGATGAGCACTCCATGCTTATCTTTTTAATGAGCATGGAATGTGCTCACCATTGCCCTCTGATTTTATTTGTAAGATAGAGGTGTAGTACTTTTTTCCCCTCAATATAAATCACTTCATTATTTTTTATTGTAAAAAAAATAAAAATCACTAATTTAAATTCATTATTGAATTTATAATTTTGCCTCTAATCTATTATTCTGTAAACTGTTATTTTATTGACAAATATGTTAAATAGAAATAAAGTTCTAAAATGTTTAAATTTTAAAACAAACTTAATTAGATTTAAGGTTATTCTCATAAAACATGTTGGAAATGCATTATAAACACTGTTGGATAAGTATATTATTATACATGCTGAGCTTCGTCTTCTTCACTTCTATAGTATGCAAATTGCAAATGCTGCCACTCAACCAATCACGCTAAGAATTGCAGCAGAAATTGCTGGTCGTTTAGATTTGGTTATTATTGTGCTTGATCATTTTCTAGGCATCCAACTTGAATCCTCTTATATTCTTTCTGTGCGTTTTAAATATCTCGTTTATATGAAATGTATCCACTAATGCAATATTCTCTTCATCTTATGGTCTCATTATTCCTTTTATATTTTACCGGCAAAAGTCCCATTTCCTTTTCTTACACATATTTAAACACAAATATTTTTGAGCCCCTGTATTTTATAACTTACTACTGCTTCACTTTCATTGTTCATGATTGCTTTGCTTCAAGCCACTAGAGACAGAAATTAAATTTGGTTAGTTTGAGTCGAAAGAGTTCTAATATGTGGGCAATTAGCAGTTATAAAGATCTAAATGTTTTATTGAAATGTAGAAGACACAAACACTTGACACATAATTCATGAAAGAAAAGTGCATTTTCCATGACGTACATCGATCATCTGATGTACGCGTTATTCACCATTAACACCACATATTATATTCCTAGATTTGCATCCTCTCCCAGAAGCTTCAGGCCCTGAAAACCAAACGAAGACATGAAAAGGTAATAAAAGAAATTATCAATTAAAAGTGATGTACGTTGAAATAGAAGAGAGTTTTAATTAATTATATTACTGGGTGTATTCGATGCGGATTTTGCCTGCATCAGGGTCAGCAATAGCAGCAAAAGCTTGGCGAGAGAGATCGATGGTTGCTTGGCATCCCGGCGAAGGGCAGCGATCGACAATCTTGACGGTGACGGTTCCGCTCCGGCAAGGCTGAGCCACGCCCTGATTGGTACCACCGGTGCACCTGATTCTGTACCTTTTTCCGCAGGCGGCTCCATTGTTCCAGAGGGAGTCGCCCGCTGCTGCTATCATAGTTCCCTGGTCTTGGTATCCATAGCATGCAGAAGCTGCAAAATATATATATATATATATATATGGAACTATATATGAGACTGACTTATTCATATTTACGATGATGATGATGGTGGTGATGAAAAGTGAATATATACTCACGAACGTATTCAGTGTAAAAGGTGGCAGTTCCAGAAGCGGCTGATGCAGCCGCGAAGAGGCTTGCGATGGCAAATCCCATGATCAGAAACATTACATTCATTTTCAGGGCCATTTATATATGTGAATGTATATATTCGTTTTGTGCATCCAAGCTGGGAGGGATTAGTCCTTTTATAGCAAATGATAATCTTATACTGCGTAATTTCCTGATTTTATTTTAAAAGAAAAACAATAATTCCCACACAACTGGCTCGCTCCACACGTTTCTCCCCATGTTGCCAGACTCTAGAGTCTACACCTTTTATAAACTAGGTTGGCATTTGTATTATGTATATCTTAACTACTCGTCTGGTCTTATTATAAATGAGGTTTTATAATTAGGACTGGAGGTAATATAATATTTTCTATATTTATTATGTCAGGTTCTCCAATAACACATCACCATATATATTATTTTTGAAATATTATCATTTAATAGTATTTAATTATAAACTTGCATAAAATAAGTTAGGACACATAAAAATAAAATATACAATTATTATAATTATAAATATATAACTAATTGAAAAACTCTTCTTTTTTAGATTTTAGATTTTATTAAATTTATTAGTTTTTATTAAAATAAAATAATAATATACATTTTGAATATACAATAAGACGAATAAAAAAACAAGAAGTTCTTTTTGAATCTACATTTTCAAAGTGACTCGATTTAGAGACGAATCATTAAAAAAAACAAGAAGAAGAAGAATCACATTCTACCCAATATTATATACTCTTAAACAAATAAACAAAGGTTTCTCCAAAAAAGACAATTTGATTTTGATCATGGTCATGTATGATTGGAGAATTTGACATGATAGATATAAGAAACTTAACCTAAGTATTTTTCTAATGTTAATTGCTTACTATAATTTTTTTATTTTACCCATGTGATTTTATTTATAAGGTATTTTTAATATATTTTACTGGGACAAGCAAAATGTTAAACCTCATTAACTCAAACTCAAAATTTAATAGCTTTTAATTTTATCCCGATTTAATATATATTTTCAAAAAAATAACAGTCTATAAAATAATAGAAGGAGAATTAGAATGAGATCCAATGGAAAAAAAGTAGTATATCTTAATAACAAGTGAACAATTGTCATTTACTATTTTAAAACTTTTCATTACAAGCTGCTCTGTTATCATTGAAACTTTCTAGTAATTATGTTACTTATTTAGGACTTCATAACAATTCGCCCAATAATAAATTAAAAAAATTATATAATCATATCTGATAAATTTAACAAAGTAACTTATCTTAAGGACAAAAAGATCCGGCCCCTGCAAACAGGATTAGAGGAATATATTGATTGATATTGGTATTTACATTTAATTTTTTAAGCTCATAGCATCAATTTATTCTGCACATAAAATGCAAAATAATTAATATCCTACCATTAGCATCGTAGGGCTGTGCGTCCCAGCCGCCGCCCTACAAATTACCGCACAATTCAAAGAACAAAATATATAATTATCATGCGTGATATTCATTTGGTAGCTTGCTTGGATATTTCTGATATTGCTGATTATACCACAAAATAAAATGCCACAAAAAAACCTTGAAGTCCTTAAAACAATTTGGACTTTGTGTGTGTGTGTATTTTAACCTTGCTGTATTAACATATAAAGTTACAGATCTTTCATGGAATTCGATCATGCCGAAAAAAGTTGTGATTAATTAACCCTATTATGACGATGTACGATTTTTTTTTAATTTTCCTCTATATTTTGTTTCACTCAGGCTAAGCAAAGAGTCCAAATGATCAAATAACTTTGTCAAAAGTCTAGCTCCATGCATGCATTGTCGATAAAATGATAAATAGATAAAAAATATATAATACTTTTCCAATTATAAATATAAGACTTATTTTATAATATAATTTACACTATAAATAAATGTTATATTCAAGACAAAAAAAATACTATATATATATATATGAGACTTGATCTTTTATATTTATTTATTGAGCACATGGCTAGCATTAATTTCTGTGTACATAGAAAATGCCGTAGAATGTCCTAACTGATAATGGCATGGCATTATTGTACTGCGAAAGTAAATTGAGTGGTTGGTTGTAATTTGTGAGCTCCATATGTCTGACTCAGTCAAAACCACTAATGTATGGTGTATATATATGTGTAGACATGCGCATGTGTGCATGTTGAGCACTTCTTATATATTACTATTCCTGTGATTAATATAATAGTTATTCAACTAATTTGAGTAAATTAAAAAATTTATTAAGTTAGTTATTTATAATAAATATGAGTTGATTTTTTAAAGTACTTTTAATTATGACTACTCTTAAAAAAAACCCTTGACATGTGTAATCAGTAGGAATAATTTAGATAATGAATTACAAATTTGAGGAACAAAGTAGAAATAAGTTTTATATTTAAGATTAAATTTAATTCCCAACAAATTTTTTATTAATCACTAGAGGTAGTATCATGTAAACGGTTATCACTCAAATATTGAACATACCAAAGTACTCTTGTTGTTGGCTAAAAAAGAAAGTGCTCTTGTTGTTTCCTTGAATTCGGTTTCATACTATAAATAATCAAAATCATGATTTTTTCTAGAAGCACGTAATTGGTTTCCCAAACTAAACACACTGAAAGCATGTAATTATTGATTTTCTAATGATACTACCTCCTATCCTTAACTGATATAAAATTACTTTATAGTGCTAACCGCTCTACAAAATAAATCTTATAGTAGCGTTAAGGATCAAAACCAGTATAACATTTCCCCTCCCCGGTAAGGACACTGCTGACATATCTCTTCTCTCTACATTTTAATTAGTTTTCTTTTTTAACCCATTCCATTTCCGGCAAGTACGCCCCTAAATGAACCCCGTTCGACTTGACGCACATATCATGTTGTATGTTATTCTTATTTAGAAGTACTATTATTAATTGTTTTACGTTCTATCGCCATCAAGCCATCACAACTTGGAATTCAGGATCAGTTTGGGCTCTCAAAACTCATTTCTTTTAAATCATCTAATCTAATTTGAATGGTCTAAATTTAATTTTTTAATTAATTATTTCTATATAACAAAAATTATTTTTTTAAAAAATGATAGTTAAGAAGTCATTTTTATTTTAGATTTTATATGTATCAAAATAATTATCTTAAAAAGTAAAAAAAGAAGAAAATCTCAACCATCTAGATGTTACGTGGACGGTCCAGATAGGATAAACTTGGTCCCACAACTTCATGTGCTTGGTCCCAAGAAAATCTAACAAAATAAAATAGGAAAAATTAATCATCCTAACTAAATTCTCATTTTCGTTCCTGTAGTTTCAAGTTGAATCCATTTATCCCCTGTTCCTAAATAATGATACTGTACGCTAAAGCTTTAATGGCATCAAAGAAAGGCCGTAAGTTTGAATCGGGATTATTGTTCCTAGAATGAATGTGAGGTAATTTTTTTTTCAAAAAAAAAAAAATCTAATAGCAATGTCATAGATAGAATAGAACACAATTTAATAGTACAGCTGGCAAAATCCAGGCTTGTTATTTTTTAATTTGAAAACAAGTTATAATATATAGCGAAAACTTTGACTTGAACTAAATTGGCTGAGCTAAACTAAACAAATTAACCACAATAATTAAATAGCTATGTGGTCAGCTACAGAAAATATTTAAACTGCTCTTTATCCTAGATCTTAATTATCCTATGTGTGATAGAATTCATACGATATCTCGCATGCAAATTAAATCAAAGTAGGTTAATTAGGACTAATTAAGATGGAACTTATGAAAGTTGTAGTTTGTCAGTATGCAAATCAAAAGTTAGGTTCTCTATATCTATGCAAAGATGAAAAAGTTAGGGGAAATTGCAAATAAAGACCCCCCAATATATAAAATGGCAATCAGGGACCCCCAATTTGAGAAATTGCTGCAGAGGACCCGGTCCCAATTTGCAATTATGAAATGTGAGGAAAATGGCTGAAATGCCCCTCACTCATCATGACTGTTAATGAAGGCAGAGACCAGGATTTTAATGGGTGGCGGGAGAGCTGGCGGAGTAGGATGAGCCGAACGAATATGTGCGATATTGGGATCTTCGAACATTGGCAATAATGCGACTAACTTACTGAGTAAACCCTTCTTGTATTGTTCCCTGTAAGAGTTACACATCGTCACATTCTCCATCTTCATCTCTGCTGTGTGGGTGAGTAGGCTGGAGGAAGGGAGGGAATGGGAGGTGTAGTTGAAGATGAAAGATATGACAATGTAGGAGGTTGTGGTTAGTTGGAGGTGGGATATTTTTGTTTTCGTAGTCTGAACGGTCATCTGTCATTTGTAGTGCACGGTGCTGGTTGCGATGGGGAAGGGGTCAGAGTGTAGTGGTTTGGCAGAGTGTAGGTTGGATAATGGCCGTTAGTTTGACCGTGAACGTTGAGGTGTTGCCGCGGAATGAGGGAATGACGATACCATGATTTTCGGTGTTGAAGTCGTCAAGCCCTAAAGTGAAGTTGTGAAGCCCTAAAGTGAAGTTGTGAAGGCCTAAAGTGATGTTGGGAAGACAGGAGGTCACGGGTTTTTAATTTGGTATGTAAATGGTTGAGTCGATGGAATAAATGAGTAAATATTTATTAGTGAAGCTAACGTACTGACTAAACGTAAATTTTTGCTGCAGATTAGTATGAAAAATGGATTTCAATAACCGAAGAAGCTGTGGGAAGGAGTTGTTCTGTTACGTGCACATTGGTGGACATTTTGAAGCAAATGGTGAAGGGATAGTTAAATATATTGGAGGGAGTGTAAGGGTAACCAGTATAAAAGAATGGATAACAGTAGACGAGTTGTGTGGAATAATTTCACAGTGGATAGGCAATGATGGTGGTGGATATGAGATTAAGTATAAAGTTAAATTTGATGAGAGTACATTGATTGATCTTTGTGATGATGGTGATATCAGCAACTTGTTTAGATATAATGACAGCAGTGGTCATGTGTATGTAGGAGGGAAAGGGAATGATAGGGAACGTAGAGCAAGGAATGATCCAGACGTGTAAGTGGTTATGTTTTCCAATTGAATCTTGTTATTTACTAATATATTGTTGGTAATTCGTATAGAAATATTGTAATGAAGCTAATGGTGCTGCAGTCCTAAATTGTAATTAGTAAATGCAAGCATGTTATTGAACATAGTGGACATGTCATTTCCATTTGTAAACTTGTGTTTTAGAAATGCAGACTTGTTATTAGACATAAGCAGAGATTTCCATATGTAGACTTGTAATTCAACGTATTGAAGTTATAATTATCATATACGGACTTGTTATTTAGATCTGTAGATGTTATTTTACTAACCAGTAGTTTCTATATGGAAACTTGTTATATGAGTAACTCAAGTTGTAATTACCTCTTACGGACTTGTTAATTGAGCAAGGAATTGTTTGTAGATGTAGACTTGTTATTTTAGTTAGTAAAGTTGTAATAACCATATGCGGACTTGTTATTTAGATATGTAGACATGTTATTTTATTCAAACCTGTCGTTTGAATATAGCTGTCCTAACTTGGTATTATGGTGGCAGGAGTGAGAATTTATTTGGACTTTCACAATATATGAATACATTTGAAACGACCATTGGTGATGAACATGAGCCAGTGAATGTTGAGAATGGAGTTGAATGCCTAACTTTTGAAGGAGGCGGATCAAGTCAGAGAAGCAAGTGTAGTGGTTCAGAGAGTCAGGGAAGACTGACGGGCGAGATGAATTGTACGAAATGGGCAGGAGTGTTTGTAGGAGTGGGCCAATATGTTCCACATGCTGTTGCTTTTAGGGAAGCTGTGTACAGGTTCAGTATTGCAGAGAAGTTTGCAGCAAGATATATCAGGAATAGTAAGGAGAAGATGAATGTGAGGTGTAAAGTAGAAGGGTGTCCTTGGAAGATATGTGCAAATGCTGTTGGAAAGAACAGTCATCTATTACGTGTGACTACATTTTGCAATAAGCACATTCATTCAGCCCAAGACAATTTGATTGTGACTTATGGTGGGAGTGCTGCGTTGACATCATCAGTAATAGTTGAAGAGATAAGGGACCATGCTGAAAAACGGCCCACTGAGATAAGGAAGATGTTGGAGAGGGAGTATGGTGTGAGGCTTACATATTGTCAGGCATATAGAGCAAAGGAAAAGGCAATGGAAGAAATACATGGGAAACCGGAACAGTCCTATATGTTAATACCATGGTTATGTGAAAGGTTGAAGGAAACTGATGACAAAACGGTTGCTGAATGGGCCTCCATTGGTAATAGATTTGAGCGTGTGTTCATTGCATACGGTGCATGTGTTGAGGGTTTTTTGAACGGTGCAAGGCCTATATTATATGTTGATGGTACTCATTTAAGTGGTCCATATAAGGGGACATTACTGTCAGCTTCGGCATATGATGCGGATAATGAGATGTTGCCGTTTGCAATAGCAGTGGTGAAGGGAGAGAATCTTGATGACTGGACGTGGTTTTTTCACAAGATTAAACAAATTGTTGGTTCAATGCAACTGACTATTGTGTCAGATAGACATAATTCTATAATTGGTGCTGTGCAAGCAATATTTGGGGGTGAAAGGCATGCATACTGTTATAGGCATGTGAAGGAGAACTTTAGCTCTGAATATATGAAATTAAACAGAGGTCGGAGAAGGACAAGTGAAAATTCAAAGGAAGATGCATTAAAGGTACTGGATAAAGTGGCTTATGCAAGACTTGCGGATGAGTTTGATCATGCGCTGGATGATCTCAGAACCATGTCTCATGAGTTATATGAGTGGGTTATCAATCAAGGTGATGTGGATAGGTGGGCATTGAGCAAGTTCCCATATAGAAGGTGGGACAACATAACAACTAATTTAGCTGAATCTTTTAATGCTTGGATGGTAAGGGAGAGGAAGCATAACGTGGCCCAAATGATCCATGAGCACCGGGAGAAAGTAGCAAGAAAGATGCATGCATCATATGCAGCAATGACTAAGTGGAGTAATTGCGTTGGGCCAAAAATAGAGGCAAAAGTATTGGAGCATGTGTATTTCGGTAGGTACATGCACTGTGAGAATTATGGAGGGGGAAGAATATGCGTGCACACATCACGTGGAGACCAAAGAGTGGACCTTGGCCTACACAAATGTAGCTGTGGAACTTGGCAAATGTTAGGGATTCCATGCTCACATGCTTGTGCAGCCATTAAGACCATAGGGGGAAACGTTTATGATTATGTTGAAGAGTGTTACAAACGTTCATCCCAAGAAAAAATCTATGCCCGGAGCATGGTTCCAGTGGTGACAATTGATATGCCTCACCTGAATGACTATACGTTTGAGAATCTTACTGCTCAACCCTTGCTTTTACCCCCAGTCACTGCTAGGCCTTCTGGAAGACCAAGAAGAAATAGAAAGGAATCACAATTCCACAACAAAAAAATATATCATTGCACTAGATGTCTTCATCCTGGACATACAAAGAGGACATGCAAAAATCCTAACCCAAGTTGACTTCCACTTACAAATGGGACAACTAATTTTTTTGGCACATATAGGGTTCATCCTTCTTAATTTTTTTGGGAGCAGGATGTTAGTAGATGTGCACATATATTTTTTGTTACTTCTATGTTTGGGACAAAGGGACATTAAGTGGAAGATGTAAGTTAATGTGCACTTGTCATTGAATGTTGTAAAGAACTTGTTGCTGTCAAAGAAATCAGAACTTGTCACTTCTTGTTATTTTGCATAGTTAAGTTGTCATTTGCTTTTGTGCACTTGTAATTTCATGTTCATCAGAAGTGGTTGCTGTCAGAAATGTGCAAAGTGTAATTCCGTGTTTATCAGAAGTGGTTGCTGTCAGAAAACGAAATGTGTCAAAACCTTATAGGAACTTGTCATTTGGCATAGTAAAGTTGTCATTTGGCAATATGAAGTTGTCATTCCGTGTTTATCAGAAGTGGTTGCTGTCAGAAAACGAAATGTGTCAAAACCATATAGGAACTTGTCATGTGCCATAGTAAAGTTGTCATTTGGCAATATGAAGTTGTCATTCCGTGTTTATCAGAAGTGGTTGCTGTCAGAAATGTGCAATGTGTAATTCCGTGTTTATCAGAAGTGGTTGCTGTCAGAAAACGAAATGTGTCAAAACCATATAGGAACTTGTCATGTGCCATAGTAAAGTTGTCATTTGGCAATATGAAGTTGTCATTCCGTGTTTATCAGAAGTGGTTGCTGTCAGAAATGTGCAATGTAATCATTGTCTTCAAAAGTATGAAAATGTATTAAAACCTTCTGGGAAATTGTCATTTTCCATAATAAACTTGTCATTTCCCTTTCTGAAGTTGTAACCTTGTGTTTACCAGTAGTGAAAATCCAGTCGTTTCATGAAAACATTATTCGAACTTGTAACTTTCGCTAGTGAACTTGTCACTTTCGTTTGTGAACTTGTCATTCTATGATTATCATAAGTGGGAATCCACTAGTTTCAACAGAGAATCTCGGTTTCATGAAAACTTTATCGGAACTTGTAAATTGCCCAAGTCAACTTGTCAATTTCCTTAGTGAACTTGTCATTCCGTGATTATCATAAGTGGGAATCCACTCATCTCAACGGAAAATCTCGGTTTCACGAAAACCTTATGGGAACTTGTAAGTTTCACTAGTCAACTTGTCAATTTCGTTAGTGAACCTGTCATTCTGTGATTGTCATAAGTGGAATTCCACTAATTGGAATAGAAATTTTCCCTTGCATGAAAACATCTTGGGAACCAGTGATTTGGCATTGTCAACTTGTCATTTTCCTTTGTCAACCTCTCATTCCGTGAATCAATGTGCAAATTTAGCCACCTTTAATACAGAATCACAAATTTGTATGAAAACCTTTTCACAAGTTGTCATTGGCCATAATGAACTTGTCGTTACCTGTACTAAACTTGTCATTGGCCATTTGGCCTGACTAAAGGGAAATTTGTCATTCCAAATATAAGTGCTGTTATACCATCAATCCAAGCATATCATAACCATTACAATAATTGGCATACAATTTCAACAAATGAATCAATTGACAAAGTTAGTAAAAGTCACAGCCTAATTTAAATGCTCTCTATAAAGACGTTCTCCTCTTCTTGGTCATTCGGCCCTTCTCTGGTTGTGAGATAAGATCATACACATTCTGACGGCATTCATTGTCATCATGGTTCACCAGCCACCACATCAGCTCGCGCCGAAAAGAGGACACATCAGCCTGCACAGCAAGTTTACCACCAAACAAGTCACACGTGGTCACTCTTGATTGCACAATAAATAAGGTAATGTCAATACCTCGGTATATTCAAGGGAAACATCAGGCTCCCATTTCTTGAGCCATATGAGCACATGCACACCACAGTCCCTCCTGCCCACAACACCACCCTAACAGTTTCAGCTCCTCAAACCAACACAGCCAAATAACATATCACATGAGTAGGGTGTATACACTCACAAATTTTTCTGCTGTGGTACATCAGGCCAGACAATTTCCAAGTTATCACTAAAATCTGGTCTGACCATGTGAAGTATGTCTTCAAACCGATCCCTCTGCACATATGCCATATTCATCAAAAGGATAACAATATAAAACTGTCATTTCCCTATCTAACATGCACAGGTCAGTAACATCTTACACATCCGGTGATGGCCATTTCTTGGGGGTCATATGTGGCTGCCTTCTTCTGCTTGGAGGTGGTCTTCTTACGCTGTAAACTTGCTCGCATGGAATCAAGGACATTAAACTTCTGGGTCTTTGGTTCGAATGCAAAACAGAACCAATGCTCCCCAACTAGAGCAGGACCCAGAATCAAGTCACAGTCACCTATGTTGTAGCCAACATAATGCGGAAGTATTTGTCGTGCATGCTGGTTAGGATCCCAACGAGCTGGATCACGGGTCATTATGGCCTGTGAAATGCAGAAAACCAAGTTCTTATTCACTGTAACACACTTTATTCTGTCATTTTCATTTCCAATCTTGTAAATCAACAAAGCCTATTAGTAATACAGAAACCTCACCATGAAGTCTGCATCAAATATATGCCTCTTAACTCGGCCTTCAACTGCCTGCTGCTCTTGCACCAAAGCCTTACAGACCAACGACATCACTCGGTTACTCACCCTGTTATTTCCACCAAGCGAATGCAGCAATCGTCGGGGGATGTCTTCATCAAACATTCTGATCAAAGGACTGAAACATATTCAAGTGAGTTACTAGATGTGTTATGTTAACATGTAGTCAACAAATAAGATCACATAAGCAAAGATTTTCACTTACATCTCACCCTCATCACCTTTGACAGCTCGGCTGACTAAGTTGAACAAAATATCCTTGGGCTCCATAGGCCTCTTCACTCTTGATTGTGCCTTCAACTCCAACCAAGGAGACTTGATCTTGCTGAACCGAACCCTAGTAGATCTCCTTAGTTGTTGTGCCTCCACAGATACAGGTTCTGGATCAGGCCCAACATATTCAACAATGGCCAGGGGGGATACCTCCATCGGTGAGTGACCTTCTGCCTCATCACCTTCAATGGTGGGTGACACTTCCCTAGGGGGACTGGCTGCAGGTATGTCACCCTCATCACCTTCAATGGTGGGTGACACTTCCCTAGGGGGACTGGCTGCAGGTATGTCACCCTCTGCATCACCCTTGTATTCCCTCTCCCCTTCGCTCCTGTCATCACCATCCCCTTGACCCTCTTCCTCCATCTCTTCATTGTCGCTGTCATTCTCTGTGTCGCCCTTCCCATGACTGTCTCCATCTTCACTGCTTACTTCATCCTTCTCCTTTTCCTCAGTTGTGTCATCATTGTTGCGCCTCTCCTCCTCATCATCTTCAGAGTCACTTCTATTTGTAGGCACTGTCTCAACCCGAGCCTTTCCTCTTGATTTACCCTTCCCACCATCTCCCTGTCTTGGGATTTGCACCTTCACCAACTCCTCATCCACCATTTTCATTAGCATCTTTTGCCCTTCCTCTATCCTCTTCATTAGGCGCTCACGTAACTTCTTCAGCTCCTGCATGTAAAAGACATTAATCAAGTAAGTATATACAACAACAAGTTCACTATGAAAAATGACACCTTCACTATGACATATTGACAAGTTCAGTAAACCAGATTACAATTCAGGTATGGCAGATCACAAGTTCATTATATAGAATTACAAGTTTAGTAAACAAAATCACAACTTAGGTATGGCAGATCACAAGTTTATTATACCGAATGACAACCTCAGTAAACCAGATTACAATTCAGGTATGGCAGATCACAAGTTCATTATACAGAATTACAAGTTCAATAAACAAAATAACAACTTAGGTATGGCAGATCACAAGTTTATTATACCGAATGACAACCTCAGTAAACCAGATTACAATTCAGGTATGGCAGATCACAAGTTCATTATACAGAATTACAAGTTCAGTAAATCATATCACAACTCACGTATGGCAAATGACAAGTTCATTATACCGAATGACAAGTTCAGTAAACCATATCACAACTCACGTATCGCAGATGACAAGTTCATTATACCGAATGACAAGTTCAATATACAAAATCACAAGTCAGTCTACCTATTGATAAGTTCAATATGGCCAATCACAGCATAAGTATTGCGAATAACAACTTAAGTTTGCCAAATTACAACTTAACAATGACAAAGCTCTATGTCACTATAGCAAATCAGAACTTCAGTATAGGAAATGACAACAATACTATGGCAGATAACAAGTTCAGGTTACGAAATAAAAACTTTAGTTTACCAATTATACCACATACCGGGTCCAAAAACTCTACAATTATCCTCTCTTCTTTCCCTGTCACAGCTTCACTGCCTTTTCCTCCATACATAATTCCCCTAACACTCTTCCTCTCCTTGCTGGCCAATTCTTTTATCTTCTCATCAGTCCAGTATTCAATTGCAGTAGTGGACTCTCGGCCAACAGGCGTGTTTAGGTTAAAATTCTCACCAAAAAAAAGCTGCAAGCCAGCCACATATATACAACATTAACGTTATGCACATCGGTAATCAAATGCAAACACAATGACAAATAAAATAGTCATACCAGAAGTAAGTATATGCAGCCACCAACAGTGCTACTCCCCTGCCCTTCATTGCCCCGCCTGTACCCTTTGACATAGTCTCCCATTTCTTTCCAGAGGTCCTTTATAATATAGGTAGCCCAATCATACTTTCCAAAGTCATCCATTGTGCAGCGCATGACTCTAACCAACTTCTCACTCACTTCTGAGCTTGAATTCGGACATAGAAAAGTACCCAGGGTGTATAGCACAAATAAAAACTCGAATCTGTGATCCTCCTCCCCTGAAACAATGTCGTTTAGTATTTTGCTGAATGACACTTTCCGATATTCATTTCTCAACTCCTGATACGTAGCATCACTCTCATCAACTTTAGTTTTCACCTCCTCCCCACCGTGACGGATTCCTAGCAGTTGCTCAACATCTTCTGCTCCTATTTCCTCTGATTTGCCCCTGATTGTAAATTGATGCGTTGGCGGGTCATATGATCTCAGCATGGTCACAATGAGATCACGGGGTAGTCTCTTTAATCCAACCTTCAACAGCCTCCCGAAGCCCATCCTCTCAACCCTCTCCCTTAAGTCTTCATTATTGTTCACAAAGTGCAGTAATTTTCTTAATCCCTTCAGGGACACCCGGGTTAGAAATGATGGGACATGTTTCTTTTTCTCCTCTTCTCCCTTTTGTGCCCTTCTTTTCTTCACCTCCTCGGTGTACCTCATCTTCTCTTCAGCGGCCAGAGCTTTCCATGCATTTGACGCAGCATCTCTTTTTTGTTTGGCTGTCATGTCAGGGTCAGCTATTGTGGCCATAAACTCACTTCTGAATAACACCCAACCGTTGTGTGCCTTTTTTGATCCAGAGGCTCCTTCTGATGCCATCTTCCTCTTCCTGCAAAATATTCAACATACAATCCTTCACAACCACATTTACTAACTAACTATCACCTCTGTTAACAACCTATTCTGTAACCAACAGCCTTCTTACATCACCACCATTTACTTCTTATTTCGAAACATGAACTTGTAATTTCATATAAGCAAGTTGTTAATTTCTCAAAGTAAACTTGTTAGTCTCAACTACTTCTCATGCTTGTTATTTCTCATCATTAACTTGTCATTTATAATTATCAACTAGTTATTTTACATTATAAAGTTCTCCATTTGTCATAATCGCCTTTCTTATTCCCAACTTCTTATTGTCATTTTTAAACTTGTCATTTCCTATTGTTAACTTGTTAGGAACCCATGGCAACCTTCTTATTCCCAACTGCTCAATAACTTGTTATTCATTATATTCAACTTGTTATTTTCTATTACCAACTTGTCAATTACACATTCTTATTTTGCATTATCAACTTGTCAATCCCCCTACTTCAATTTTGTCATTTTAAACGACACTATCACTTCAACATCTCTTCAGATCAATTAATAGTTAACCAATTCAATTTGCCCTTTACCCATTCAAGTGTCGTCATTTCCCAAACTAATCTTGTCATCCTCCTAACTGATCTTCTAATTCCCTTCCCACCCAAACCCATTCGCCCATCTTCTTCCACAGATAACCATTTTTCGCCAATCAGTCACAGCATATTCAACAGAAAAAACATATATATACGTTCCTGCCCTAAACGCATTCCCTTCCCTCTCGTTAATGTATCACACAGGCAGCAACGAACACAAACAAACTAAAGCTTGAAACTTACCACCAGATTTTGTCGCCAAATGCCGCTGTTAACTTTGATAGCCACACACGACTGTCACGATGCCTCTACCTCCTCCCTTGCCTTTGATGATGTCGATAGATCACTATTCCAGCACGACTCCGTTCTCCTCTCCCACAGCAAATACACTCTTCTCTCACACAATACTCCTATCGCCGCAAAATGGAAACAAACTCTTGCGCACAAATAAACAGAGCACACCGCAAAGAATGGCCGACGGGATATACAAAGGAAGTTACCGCGCGTTTTGGGGGGGAGGAGAGCGCGGACAGGTTTTTTTCTTTTCAAATGAGTGAGGGGCATTTCAGCCATTTTCCTTACATTTCATAATTGCAAATTGGGACCGGGTCCTCTGCAGCAATTTCTCAAATTGGGGGTCCCTGATTGCCATTTTATATATTGGGGGTCTTTATTTGCAATTTCCCCAAAAAGTTATAACAGTTAATTTAAACTCAGGTTAAAGTGGTTATGATCAAAGTAATATAATTTTTAATTATGTAATAAATCTCTTAGACAAAAAAATAAGAATAAAAATTATAATATAAAATAAATGGCTATGTATATATTAATATATATAATCACATTAAATTGACAGATCTTTTAACTTCTTTTATTATTAAAAATGAATATTCGTTAGCAAAAAAATATTTAAAATCTTTTGGCCGCGGAAAATTTACAATAAATATATAATTTTTTTGGTCATAAAATCTTACTTAAATCTATACCTGTGTATGTATAGCTTATCAAATTAAATATCATCATCACCTCTTAAGCCTGCCAAACGTTATGTTGGTGTATGGGCATATGGGCTCGGAAATTTGAATTTTTCTGGTGTCTCTGTGTGTGTGTGTTTTTTTTTTCCATCATCCAACTTTATGTTGCTTTCCTCTGGTTTTTTTAAACTATAACCTGGTTAGTAGTTTCTTTCGTCTTCTTTCTTTCTTTTTTTTGGGTTTCTTTCTTGACCTGATTCTCTTGTTCATCTTGGTCTGTCTAGTCTTCTTGGAGCTTATTTCTGTTTTGCCCGAAAATGGTGCGGTGTCAAATCTGGGGAGCGTCATTTTCTCTCTCTCTCTCTCTTTTTAAATAAACATTGTTTCGTTTGTTTCGTCATTTTGAAGACGAGAAAACAAAAAAGAAATTAACCCAAGTAACTCGTTCAACCTAATAGGGTACCTGAGTTGTATCGGATTATTTTCTTCCTGAGTTAGATAGTTGAGTCACTGGCTTTTGATCGGGTTTCAAACATTGGTTTTTTTTTTGGCCTTCTGGGTCAACCAAAATACGTAATCCTACTTTAGGCTTTGCATGCATATATGCGCCTATACATTATACAGGAGCCAGTTTGGGTGCTCATCCATTTGATGAGTACCATAAGTTCATCAAATCTGAACAGTTTATATCTCATTTGAATGGTTCAGATTTAAAATGTTTAATTAATTATTTTTAAATAGAAAAAACTATTTTTTGAAAGAATGTCCATATCTCATTTGGGTAGTTTAGATTTGATTTCTTTTTTATTTTTATTTATTCAAAATAATTATTTTAATATGTATAGAATCTAAAATAGTGATGATCTCTTAACTATCATTCTTTCAACAAATAGTTTTTTCTATTTAAAAATAATTAATTAAAGATTTTAAATCTGGATCATTCAAATGAGATATAGACTGTTCAGATTTGATGAGCTTATGGTACTCATCAAAAGATGAGCATCGAAACTGGTTCCACATTATACATACATATATACGGAACCATTTTCGGTGCTCATCCATTTGATGAGCACCATAAGCTAATCAGATCTGAACCGTCCATATCTCATTTGGGTGGTTCAGATTTGATTTCTTTTTTTATTTTTATTTATTTAAAACAATTATTTTAATATGTATAGAATCTAAAATAGTGAGATGATCTCTTAACTATCATTCTTTTAAAAAATAGTTTATTCTATTTAAAAATAAATAATTAAAGATTTTAAATATGGACCGTTCAAATAAGATATAGACGGTTTAGATCTGATGAGCTTATAATACTTATCAAATGGATGAGCACCGAAACTGGTTCGACATATATACATGTATTAACTGGCAATCGAAATTGTTGGTCCTTCGTTATTGCTATCTCGATCTTTAATATAGGATTAAGATAAGTAATTTAGAAATATTAGAAAAATTAGCTAAGTTAGTTATTTGTTACAAATGTATATTAGTCTCTCTAAATTCTTTAATCACATATATTAAAACTATTCTTTCGTAGAACCTCTTATAATTAATAGAAATATTTTGGAAAAAAAATAAAAAAACAAAGTGGATTGAGTATTTATTTTTAGTACTGAAGTGAATATTCATCCTTGTTTTGTTCATCTTGAGCAAGAGAAAGGAATTAAATTTGAATAGCTTGTGTCGAGAGATCGATCTAACTAATATGAGGAGAGGATATATAAAACAATAAATATTCTATTAATTAAAGGATGGACTCTAATAACGTGGGGCTGGATAGAGAAGGCAAAATTATAATTAATTTTATCAAATGTAAGATGACAAAACGCTCTAATAAATCTTCTTTTTTATACAAGAATGAGAGAGAAACTCTCAAAGCACGCTACCCATTATCATTGGGTCCGGATGAATCCTGTAAAAGAATATCTTTAAGCTCTGCAGGCGGCGAGAGCATAGGAAAGAAACCCGTGATGCCTCCCAAAGCCAACTTTGCTAGATAATCAGCTGCCTTATTCGCATTTCGGCTCACGTGTTGAATTTCGACATTCTAGTCCCGTGCAAGAAGTGCCTTGATCTCAGAAATCAGGCCGACTTCGGCATGTGTATCCGTCTGCTGCTCCCGTAATAGATCTACCACTTCATAGGCATCTGTTTCCAGAATCACAAGTCGATGGCCTGCGTCCCAAGTGGTTTTCAGTCCGAGAAGAACAGCCCATAGCTCGGCGGATAGACTGTCTCCGGTATGGTCGTGGTGCATGAAGCCCATAATGAAAGCCCCGTTATCATTGCGTGCAACTCCACTGCACCCAATTCCTTTACGTCCCGAGTAGGCTCCGTCAACATTCAACTTCACCCATCCTTCCCTTGGGTTCTACCATTGTTCATGTCTATCAGTCACTGGATGGCCATTGAGATTACTTCCTTTCATGCGGGCTCGAGCATGTTGGGTAGCTGTGACTATGGACTTGGCATGTACAAGCAGGGAGTCATTCGTTGTGATTCTGGCCTCAAAGACTCTGTCATTCCGCCTTTTCCAGAGTAACCAACAGATTGTTGAGAATGTGCTCCCCCAGTCCTTATATCCTGCATTGAGGGTGCCTCTCAGATTCCATAGCATCCAGTCCTTTAGGTTGGCACGGAAGAACCTGTTATGTGATTCTGGTCTTATCAGGCCTCTCCACAACCTCATGGTCACCTCACAATCACGTAGAACATGCAACGTGGTTTCAGGCCTCTGTTTGCACCATGTACACAAGTTATCTCTGGTCATATGTCATCGGGCCCGCTCTTCATTCGTGAGAAGACGATTATGTTAAGCCAGCCACAAAAAGGTTTTGCACCTTTGAGTGGTATCCATCTTCCAAATCTTCTGCCACGTTGGGTCGCCTTCTCGGACACCGTCTGTAATGATGGTGTACGCACTTCTAACTGAGAACAGTCCACTCTTTTCATGCTTCCATCTCACCATATTAGTCGAGTGGTCAACTACACACCTGTCTTTAACAAACTTCCAAGAGTTTTTGATCCCCTGCCATACGTTTGAGCCGCGTCGCTCCATGTTTATAACTGGTATGAGATCATTTCCACACTTATATTTGCTCCGCAGTACCTGTACCCACAGTTCATCCTTACGGTGCATCAAATTCCACCCAAGCTTAGCCATGTAGGCTTGGTTTTGCTACCGCATGTTCTTAATTCCAAGACCCCCTGTTTTCTTTGGCTGGCAGACGATGTCCCACTTTACGAGATGGGTCTTCTGTTTTTCTGTTGTAGTGCCCCATATGAAAGCCCGATTACTTTTCTCAATGCTGTCGCAAGTACCTACTGGCAGGGATGAAGTCTGCATAGTGTACCCTGGGATTGCAGTAGTCATTGCCGCAACTAGCGTAGTTCGTCCTGCCAACGAAAGATTATTAGCTTGCCAACTCGTTAGCTTTTGTTTCACCTTATCAACAACTCCTTGGAAGCTATCTTTGGTGACTCTAGAGTGCAACAATGGTACACCTAAGTACTTTCCAAGGTCCCCCGTCATTTGAAAACCCAACACATTGCTTAGTTCAGTTTTTCGGGTATGATTAATATTCTAGGAGAAGTACACCCAAGTCTTACAAGCATTGACTTTCATATCAGAGCTTTCACAAAATACATCCAAACACTATTAATCGCTTCAGCCTGTGCATCAATGCTTCACCAAAGAGAATATATCATCAGCGAAAAACAAATGGGAGATTGGCGGTCCAGACTTACAAAGCTTTATGGGTAGCCAAGTTTTGGAGGCAACCCGCTCCTGGATGAGGTGTAAGCAAGACGCTCCATACATATTACGAACAAGTATGGGGAGATGGGGTCTCCTTGCCTTACTCCTCTAGTCGGCTTAATGTTGCCTGTAACTTCACCATTCCAGAGCAGCTTCATGGAGGGGGTGACTACGCACTGGTAGATAATTTCAATGAGCTTCTCAGGAATGTGCAAGTCATGTAGGCATCTCTTGAGGAAAAGCCAATTAACCCTGTATATGCTTTCTCTAAATCAATCTTTAGGGCCATATACCCCCGCTTGCCAGACATAGTTCTCATAGAGTGTATCACTTCCTGTGCTACAATTATGTTGTCAGAGCTATGACGCCCAGGAATGAAACTGCACTGATTCGGACTGATAATGTGCGAAAGAATCACTTTCAGTCTGTTAGCAATAATTTTCGTGATAATTTTAAAAACCACGTTGCATAAGCTGATTGGTCTCAAGTCCCTAAGCTCCTCCGGATGGTCTCCTTTTGGGATGAGAGAGATAAACGTTGCATTAACAGTAGAGATTTGGGTTGGGTTTCACCAGAGGTATTTAATAAAACTGCACAGCGAGTTCTCTACCACCTTCCACTGGTTCTGATAAAAAAGGGCATTCGGACCATCTGGCCCAGGTGCCTTGAGTGCTCCTATACTGAAAAGTGCCTCTTTAATTTCTGTGTTTACCACTTCGGTTTCTAAAATTTCTTGATCGTTTGTCTCTATTCGCGGGTGGAAAAAAGAACACTGCACTGGGGTACGTTGAACCATATCTTCCGTAAACAGTGTGGAGAAGAATTCAGTAGCGAGTGATTTTATTTTCTCCACATCATAAACCCACTCCCCTGAAGCGTCTTTAATGGCCCCGACAAAGTTTCTTTTCCTTCTCCCATTAGCTCTCATGTGAAAGAAACGCGTATTCTTGTCGCCATTAATATGCCACTCACACCTTGCTTTTTGGGCCCAAAGCAGAGACTCCTGGAGCAGAACATCATTTAACTCTCTCCATAATTGTTGCTGCAACACTTCCAAGTTCTCTGTCAGTCCGTATTGTGCTTCCGCACGCATAATACCATTTAGTCGTCTTATGAGCCTTTTCTTTCGTGTAGTTACGCTGCCAAAGACTTGCACATTCCAAGTAACACACACATCGGTGAACTCTCTAACTGTTTCCTTCCAAGGCAAAGACGTGTTCCAAGCATTTTTGACAAATTCATCGAACTGTTCGTGCAGGACCCAAGGAGCGAGAAAGCGGAAGGGGCGTGGGTTCGCCTGGACGTTTGAAGGCAATGAAGTTGCAATAAGAGAGGCCTATGGTCAGATATACCAAGGTAGATGAGAGACCATCGCATTTGGAAAGCCCCTAGCCAGTCACTTGAGCACAAAAGACGATCAATACGACTTTCCACATTTGATCGCTTCCAGGTAAATCTGGGTCCATAAAACCCATGTCATTCAACTCTTCTTCGGTAACAAAATTGTAGAAATCTTTGTCAGGTCTCTATTGGCACCGGCCGAGAGGCATTTCGGAGTAGAGAAGTGTGGCATTGAAATCACCACCAAGATACCAAGGTCCCACTACTCCTCTCCTAATGTTACGTAGCTCATGCCATAGAGATCGTCTTTGGCTTGGAATAGGACTAGCATACACACACGTCATTTCCCACTTCTGCCGATCAAGATTTTCAATTTTTAGGTGCATAAACTGTTTATCCATAACTACTACTTGCACCTTTGTA